>NC_141553.1:43780000-44080000 GCF_021556685.1 Rattus norvegicus
ACTCTACTAGCCTGATAAAAACCGAAATATCAACAGGGCAGACACTAAGTAAGACCTTGAAGGATCATCTTCTAGCAATACCTTTGTGGTTTGTTTGTTTGTTGTTTTTAAAGTAACTGTGGCTGTTTTTTTTTTTTTTTCTATGATGGGCATGCAGACATGAGCAATGTGTACATTCTCTTAAGGGAATATTTTTGGTTTCTAAGAACCGATTATTAATTCAAATAGGTTAAAGTTTGTGAGACATCCAAATAAGAGAAAGAAAGTTGAAGACACAGTACACGGTAACTGGAGCCCAGGTAGGATCAAGGTCTTGGGAGCCTTGGGGTCTTCGGAAAAAGAACTGAAAGGTGGGTCTTACTCCAAGACTTTCCTGGTTATCTCAGCCCTTCTGTTTTGTCATACCCTACAATTTTCAGCTCATCAGCACATCCCTACCTGCTTTCCTATGAACTGGCCTGTTGGTCCTTTAACCTCTGACTCTTCTATCTCAAGTATCTACTCGTTTATGGCTGTAACTTGGACAGAATTAAAATTCATTCATGAGCTAATCCAGCCTCTTGACCCCGTTTCTTTTTAACATTCTCCTCTCACAATTAACCCCATTATTCTCCTGGCAATAGTCAAGCAGCAATGCCCAAGACAGACCAGAGTCTTCTTCCGTGCAAGTCTCAGTAACAGGCTCATGCATGGACTGCATCTGCCTCAGGAAGCTGTCTTGTCAACAGAAGAGATCAGGATACATAGTAGCAAGTGTGTCTGCTCAAGACTTGTTCAATTCTGTTAGAAGATATACCAGTAGTCAACTTCGCTTGGATTGGCCACCTTCAGTAAGTCAGTGAATGGGATGATTGGTTCATATTTCCCTTATGTTATATGGCTATTGTTTGTTGTTGTAAAAATATAAAAATAAAAAAGTATCAAAGTATCGGTGTCTTTTACCCCGCTTGGTCCGCACCACGGTGCCCAAGATATCTGCTAGATATCTTGGAGGAAACACATCCCAGTTGCACACTTTCCTACACTCAAACCCTCACATAAAAGAACACACAACACAATAATCTTTGACCCAATTGATAAGATATAATTGCTCACTTAAACATACAAAGCCCGGTACCATCCATCCCTTGAGAATATTAATAACAACCTGTAAATACACAGAGCAGAATCTTAACATCACCTGCCATCTTGTCCTGCCACGGCTTCTCAGCCCCCCTCTCCCTCCTGTCTCTTCTTTCTCTCTAGTCTCCTCCTCTTCCTTCAAACTCTCTCCCGCCCATCCTTCCTTTTCCTCCAATGACAGGCCTCCTTCTATCCTGTACCTGCCCCTCACCTGTACTTTACAAATTCAATGGGGAAAAGGTTCTGGTGAAGTCACCTGATTCCGGAGTATGTGACTAGGCAGCTGTCCTTGGGGCCATGGAATTAGCATCAAAATACAGATAACTTCAGGGCAAACCACAACAATTGTCTAAGTTTCTCTTAACTTGAAAGTATAAATGATAATTTCGAGAGACAACTTTCAAGGGTACAGAAGTGTTCAACAATTTGCTTCTTCAGTAAAAAAAACTCTAACAGATAGACGTTCACAATCTTCCCTAATTCCCATGAGTAAACCATTCCCCTCTAAATCCATGACAAGGCATGACAAATAGCTTTGTAGGAGACATTTCACAAAACAGCACAGTTATTATTTATTGTTTATAATGAAGCCTTCATCCCAGGGGGACATGATGAGTATCGCCGTCACATTTTGTAAGATGCCTTTGGCTTCTCGGTGAGATGGTAATAGACAGGACAGCAATAATATTCTCGCACAACCCTGACACTAAGTTCATCTTTGTCTTAAAAAAATAAGTCTGTCTTTGAGCCTTCTGGGGATGACTAAATTCAGTTTGTCTGAGGATGCTGACACTGATGGAGAAAGATGCTCATTATAAAGGCAGTTCCTGGCCAGATGTGGTGGTCCCTACCTGGACTCTCTGCATCCAGGGGCTTGGATAGGAGGTGTGTGAGTTTGAGGTCAGCCTGAACTACACAGATGTTTCCTTTTGTATCCTATAGTTCAAGCTTCATGTATATTGAAGATTTGATATTCATAAAGACACAACAGCGCTAATTGAAATCTAACTGTGTAAAACTTTCAAGATGATGTAGGAAAAAAATTTTTCTGATGAAGCTGCAATTTTACTTACCAAGATTCAAATGCATATGCTGTGAATATATACAAAAGAGGGGAAGTTAAAAAACAAAGAGTGATACAGTACACAACTTGTAAGAATAATGTTATCATCATACCTAGATATGGATGGTGTTTCTTCTACTTTATAAAGCAGTTCTCTATGTGTCTATCTGTATTCCTTATTTCATCTGATTCTCAATAGAAACCTTGGACCTAGGTGAGTCGATGGAGTTTCACCTAATTCTATTGCCCATGAAATAATTAAGATTTAAAGAAATCAATCTTTCCAAAGACAACAGGGCTGGAGAAGCAGTATCAACAGTTTCATCTCACACACACATACACACACACACCCCAAAACCAAACCCCAAAACAAAAACAAAAACATGGAGCCCAAGACCCCAGTGAACCCAGATGCTAGGGTTATTTCTCAGGGCCAGATATAGATTCTAGTCACTATTCTTTTAATTGCTCAGTGCAGAGGAAAAGGGGAGGAATACAGTGTGAGGTGTTATTTAAAGACTAGGACCACCTAGAACACTCCTAAGTAACTTTCAGGACCAGACCGGGAGTGAGGGACATTGAAATCTGGATTCCAGCAGGAGCACTAGGAGAAGTTGGACTCATTCATTTAGTGTGCAATTAATAATGTGTAAACAAACGTCTCCTTTGCCCAAATCTCAATATTTGACTAAGACAGCAGACCCGGAGAAGCTACCCTAGGCAGCCTGCCCCTGTGTCAGTCCCTGTCTCTCTTGCAATATCCACAAATGAGTTCCAGCTCTTTTTTGATTCCCACTTTGCAGAGACTCCAGGTTGCCTCAGACATGGCAACCTGGCAACTTTGTCCCTACAGAAAGCTTCACCGTGTCATTCTGTCATCTCTAAATCCAATTTGGGATTGCTTTTCTGGTTTTTACACTCTTCCTGGGTTTGCTCCACCTTCCCTCTCCGGATTCATTTCTTCTCATCTTCATCAATCTGTCACACTCAGCCCCGCCCCCTCACTCCACTTCCTGGCTTTCAGGCAGTTACTGTGCGAATGAGAAAACTGCACGAATCTCATTTATCACGTGTGAGAAGTCTCACGGGAATGCATTGCAAAGCCTTTCTTACAACCTACAGGGGGGAAGAGACTATGTAAGAGACATCCAAAAGTGAATCTGCAAACAGGGAGGATTCCCAAAATAGCTCCCGAACTAGCATTGCGATGGTTAAAATAAAGGAACATAAATCTGAGTCCACAATAAAACCTGTCTTTGTTCCAAAAATTACTCTCTTCCCTTTAAAAGACAATCCCTGAAGCTCGAATGTATGCGGGTAGGTAACAACACTGCCCTGGTGTGTGTCACGCCTCAGAGCCGACTTGACAATTCAAGCATCTGGTGTAAAATATACTTTCTCACAGGGGCTGGTGCCTTAAGTCAGTTTCCTAAGATTGATGAATTCTTAATGGCTCTAGGTGACACGGACATGGCGGGTCCTCAGAACACTGTTCCACATCACTCCCCACCCCCACCGCACGCCCTACTCCAACTTCAGGCAACAAAGCTGAGGTAGTAGGGGACCAGCATCTCCCTGCTGACAAGAACCTCAGACAGTAGGATGCTGGTGCTGCTGCACTTGTATTTCGTAAGTGACAACAGGTCACAAGGTGTGCAGAGAAAGAGAAAGACACACCCAAGTACCCAGACTCAAGACACACAGGATTCTGTCTTGCAGTTTATTGAAAATGGGAGTATAAATCCAGTAGAAAAACTGCCTTCCAACATGCTAAGACCATTATAAATTAGCAACAAAAGTCTTTTATCTTTGAGGTGAAAAATAAGTTCTACAAGGGCCTGGGTAGAAGCTATTCCATCAAAGTTGCGTGGTGAGGTGTGTTCTGCTGGGAGGCATGTTTCTGATTTACCTTGGGACAGCATGGAGATGAAAAGCCTGGCAAAGTGACGCAAAGGGGCTGCTGTCACTTCCCTACTACCAAGAAAATTGTGAGCACTGAGGAGTCGCACAGGCCGAGCTTCCCACTTACAAGTAATGATGAGCAGTAGTCTTACCTGTGTTGGTACGGACGCGTCAAAGGCTCTGTCTTTATGTGACCGACTCTCGGTGATCTCCTCGTTGTTTTTTTACTGTTTCTAGTTTTCCTTTTAGCTCTAAGTTGGCCCGAGATTCAGATTTCTAAAGGTGTGACTAAAGAAATGGATTTCATTTAACTTGACTTTTGTGCGCAAAATCTAGGGTAGTGAAGTGTGTGCTTCTAGCCTCTGAATTAGGCTATGGAAAACAGCTTTTAATAAAGAATCTGGTTCTTGTAGTTTTGAGGCATCAAGGACTATAATGAAAAGTAATGAACTTCTGATTCATTAAGATGTAAGCGCTCAGGAGATGACTTACTAGATAAGAACAAGAACCTCAGCTCCAATCCCCAGAGCCCACACGAAGAACTAGACATGGCGCTCTATCCCTGTAGGCCGGGCACTGAAGTGCAGAGACAAAATTTTGAGAGCTCACTGGCTAGTCACCAATCTGAATGAAATAGAAAGTTTTAGGTTCATGGAAAAACCTATCCTAAGGGAATATGACAGAGAACCATAGAGAAAGACACCTGATTCTCTCCTGCTGTCTGCATGTGTATGTACAGGTGCCTATACCACACACACACACACACACACACACACACACACACACACACACACATACACACACACACACTCACACACTGTAGAGAGAGAAAAGTTATGAGTGAATGTGAATGTGTATGGGTGACATGGGCATGGCTGTGTCAAGGACCTCAATGACTCAACCCCATGTGAGTGGCAAAGACTTACCCCCCGGTAAGGCTCAGACACATGGTGAATCTTTCCTCTGATCAACGTGTAAATACCGACAGTGTGAGCACAAAATATCCACTATAGCTTTCTCACTCCACCACCACCATCAAATATTTATGGCCAGAAGACTTCTTCCCTAAAGTGACTGCTCCTAGGGAGATCTACCATACCTGCCTCCTTGATTCATCTGTATACCATGAACCCTGCTTCCTTGTTCAACTGTATATAATAAATATGCTTAACTTCTAGGGGTGGGGCAGATGCCGTGGTTTCCCTTTTGAGAAGTGAGACCACCTGATCCCAGCTTTTCTCTAGACGTACACCTGTCATTTCCTCATTCCCTCAATGCCTCAGTTAGGTCAGTCCCTCCAGCTGTTCAGAGCACATCAGTGCACACAGTATATTCATGTCGGAGCATATCCCTTGTCTTAGTTACTATTCTGTTGCTGTGAAGAAACACCATGACCATGGCAACTCTTATAAAAGAAAGCGTTTTGTTGGGGGCTTGCTTATATTTTTAGAGGATCAGTCCATGATCATCATGACAGGAAGCAAACAGGCATGGCATTGGAAGAGTAGCTGAGAACTTTAAATCCTACTCCACAGAAGGAGCTGTTATGGGCTTTTGAAACCCCAAAGCCCATCCCCAGTGACATGTCCTTGAACAAGGCCACACCTCCTCCAACAAGTCCATACCCTGTAATCCTTCCCAAACAGTTCCATTAACTGGGGACCAAATATTCAGATAGATGGAATGATGGGGGTAGTGCTCATCAAACCACCATACCCTCTCACTATTTTTTTTTAATGGTTGCCTGTCCATCCAGCTTCCTGCTTCCAGCTTCCTGCTTCTTCCTGCTTCCTGCTTCCTGCTTCCTGTAATACCAGAAGCACTTTCTTTGCTATTCTGATTCACATTTGGTTTTTCATGACATTTTCCCAATTGAAACTTTTCCATTGGCTATTTTCTGATAACTTTCTGGAGGTGATAAAGAGTCTATTGTCATTTTCTTGAAGACTGGGAGAATGGAGCTAAAAACTATTTGGAAATAGCTGGTTTCATAATTACTAAAAAGCGGGTAGTATGTGGACGTGGATGCAGGAATCTTAACTCCTAGAATGTAGTCTATTTTCAATAAACCTCATGAAATAGGGTAGAAATCCCAAGTCCAAGTGCTCTCACTGTGTTGTTGTTCTTATTTCCTGTCATATAACTAAAGCCAAATCCATCTCTCAGTAATAAATTATTATGAAATTATTTCATCCAAAAAAGACAGTGGAGTAGTAATAGGTGCATTAATGTTAATAACCCATTTTTTACTATTAAGTAAGAAAGCTATGGATAGATTTCTGTTAAATGCTCTGAAAACAAAACTTCAAGAACAAAAGTAGCTTAATTTAGGTAGTATATTAGAAAAAATTAATTGAAAAAACAAAAGTAAAATTGGTCTCCCAGCTCAGCGTCCTTCTTCTTTAAGAACAGGGGAATACCCTGTACGCACTGGTGCAGGCTGCATCCGCTGAGGACTAAAATATCCGAGCAGTGGTCAAGAGGGCTGCATAAAACCTGCTTGACTAAAATTTACTGGTGGTGGTTTGTTTGTTTGTTTAATGCTAAGAATTACAATGGTTGCCCTTCCCTGAAGAAAAAAGAGGGCGCAGTTGTAAAATTCAAGTGCCAGACCAAAAACTTCAGACCTTTTGGTAAAAGAGAGAAACCAGAAGCAGAAAAGGCTGTGGAAGGCATCCCCAGCCTACATTTGCCAGAAGTAGCAGGCTGAGGGTGACCTCGGCTGGGGGGTTAGGAGAAGAGCGGCTGGAAGCAGAATTAGAATGCAACCCACCTGGCTGAGGTGAAGACATTCTAAAGAGACACTGCCTGTCTATCAGACAATGGACACCCAAAGAAATAAAGCGTTCACCAGGAATCTCATGCTGGGAGAAGGAAAAGACAACCGACTGCCAGCAGTGTGATGGGGGTGGGGTGGGCTAAGAAAAAGAAACCTAAACTCAGAAAGAGATTTCCAGTTCTGCTACTCATAACACCTCTCCTCATAGGCAAGACCAGACCTTGACCAGGACCACATGTACATAACCAGGGCCTTGTCTTTAAACTTTGTTCTCACTTCAGGACCCTCCGAAGATGAAGCTGGGATTTCCCTAGATTTTCATCCCTCTTCCCAACATGATCACATTCAATAAATCTCCTTTTCTACTTTTCACTTTAATTTGGCTCTTCTAATTCGCTTACTGAGGATGGGTAGCCAGAGTGACTTGAGGTACAGGCTATGACCCCCAAGTTCAATATCAAAAATGAACAGAACTTTACTGAAAGGGCAGAAGACAAGCTTCCCAGAGCCTAATCAAGGGATCTGCTTACAATGCGAGCCCATGTGCCCATGTGCCAGCACGTGACGTCCACCCATCAGCATAGGGGATTCTCATCAGCTCTTCAGAAAGCTGACTTCAACAGGAAACAGCGCCTAGACTGGGCTACAATCACCAAGGTGCGTAGCAATCATAGGGTCATAGGATGACGGCTCTCAATCTTTAGCTCGGTGTTCTTTAAAACCCTTCGTTCAGGCTGACCAAACCGCTCAGCTGGTAAAGGCAATTGCCCACCAAGCCTGAAGACCTGAGTTCAATCCCAGGGACTCACGATAGCGAGACCCTGAAAGTTGTTTTCTTAGCATTCACATGCACACTGTGACAGATACACACACACACTAGAAATCCTTGCTTAACACGGATGGTGGGAGGCTCACAAAGCCCCCACCCCAAGCTGATTGCTATTGGCAGTCAATGGGGCTATAGGAGGAAGAACCTGGTTTCTTCAGGACTGTGGCTCCTCCATTTTTGCCCACCCACCTGCAGATGGCTCCCTCTACCCGTGAGCATAGAGGCAGCTCTAATTAGACTCAGAGGACTATAGAGCCAAAGGAAAGACTCAAAGTTGGCAGGAGGTTGTGGGGAACGATTTGGGAGAAGTTGGGAGGAGGAGAGAAAGGTTTGATAAAACTACATTGTATACATGTATGAAATTCTCAAAAGGATAGATAAAGTAAAATGAGAACGAACAGAAAAGGCTTGCCTAATCACCTCTTAGAGCCTGTCTATGGAGTTCTCGGTGGGAAGATACAAGGTGGCCCAGGGACTTTCAGCAGATAAGAGACCGTGGGAACAGAGGGGTTCTCACTGATCTTTGAACAAAGCTTTCCCTACAAGAGTAAATTAAGCTTCCTGTGTGAAAGACATAGCAGGTATCTGACCCAGAGAGAATACAGTTGTAAGAAAGGGATGAAGTCCCCTCACAAGGCAGTCTCAGAACTGGATAGAGATGCTCCTCCAGTCAGAGCAATCACATCCCTTGTTATTTGGCTCAGACTGTCTCCATGACCATGTCCCCTGAGTATTGTGATTAACTTGTAAAAAACAAACAGAAAATGTTTACCTGTTGTCTTAATTAGGGTTTCCATTGCAGTAAGGAGACACCATGACCAAGGCAACTCAGATAAAGGACAACATTTAGCAGGGGTTGGCTTACGGTTTCAGAGGATTAGTCCATTATCATTGTGGTGGGAAGCATGGCAACCACCAGGCAGACATGGTGCTGGAGGAGCTGTATGTCCTTAATTTCAGGGGAAGCAGACTCTGTGAATTTGAGGCCAGCCTGGTCTACACAGAGAGTTCCAGAACAACTAGTGATAAGTAGAGAGACTCTTGTCTCAAAGAAAAGAAAAGGGGTTGGAGAGATGGCTCAGTGGTTAAGAGCACTGTCTGCTCTTCCAGAGGTCCTGAGTTCAATTCTCAGCAACCACATGGTGGTTCACAACCATCTGTGATGGGATCCGATGCCCTCTTCTGGTGTGTCTGAAGACAGTGACAGTGTACTCCTAAACATTAAATCAATAAATAAATCTTCAAAGAAAAGAAAAAAGAAAAGAAAAGAAAAAAGAAAAACAGCATTACTGCCTCCCACAATTCATTTTCTGCTATTTTTGTCTGTTGGTCAGGGGTGGGCAACAACAAAACTAACAAGCAGCCCAGAAACCTAGGAAGCTTTGTGGACAGGGAAGCTCTCTTCAGACAATTAATAATACTCGAGACACTTAAGACCATTGTATATGGGGTTGGGGATTTAGCTCAGTGGTAGAGCGCTTGCCTAGGAAGCTCAAGGCCCTGGGTTCGGTCCCCAGCTCCGAAAAAAAAAAACAAAACAAAACAAAAAAAAAACAAAAACAAAAAAACCCCATTGTATATTAGAACTTTTGGAAATATAAAGTTACAAAGATCTTCTTTCAAACCATAGATTATTATTCAAACATCCTTGCAAATAAATAAAAATCATCACACGCTAAAGCTATGCAGACCCATACCACGTAGTGAACTTAGAGATGGAACTGGAGTTCCAGACAGAAGCTGTGAAAGCTTCACAATTAATTTTCTATTTTTAGCATCAAATGTTATTTGTCTGCACTTAGCCACCACCAGAACCAAAGGAATCCATAATGGACTTCGAACTAGAGATCACTTTACATATCTTCTCTTAATGTTGCCATTACCATCCCTTACACTTACTCCCTCTTGCTCTCTTTGCCTACTATGTCATTCTGTATGAACATGTACATTGGTTTGCATATACATGCATATACATATTTATAATATATTATTGGCTTTATATAATATTATTGGATATATATACATATATATATATGGCTAGACTCCACATATATGAGAACATGTGGTTTATTTCCTTACAGCTCTGAAGTGAAGTATCAATAAATCATTAAATATTTACTTAAAGGGTTAACACACTGCACTTTGTGTGCACTTTGTGTGCACATTGGGTAGATGTAAGCAGCGAGTGATGTAACTTCTAGGGTGAGCCTTCGTTTGGCCTTTGGTGCTACATCTGCTTCACATCCCTACATCTCCCAGGAACAGGATGGATGAAGGGCAGAACTGTAGACAGCGAGAGAGGACTCCTGGAAAGATTAGTAGTTTCCAACTTGGTATCAGAGAAATGGATGTATATATAACTTCATCTCTTTCTTCGGTTGCTATGGATACCAATGCTGATATTCACATTTGTCTTCAAGTTCTCTTTTTAAGCACAGTCTAAATAATAATGTCAAGGACAACTCCTCATGCTAGGAAACACTGGCTGGATTAACTGTAAAGGAAAAGGGACCTGAAAGATACAACAAGGACCTAAGAAATACCAGGACCAAGTTCCGACACTGTGGGGCGTGGTAGAAGGAGCCTCTTCCGGGGGCTGGGGAAGGATGGACCCTATCGAACAACCAGAGGGAGTTGAAGGCAAGGAGTTAGTTTTCGTCTGAGGGGATGCTACACACAGCTCCAACCCCCAGATTTCAGCAGCTCTCTGCCCACTCACAGTCGAGCCTCCTTGCGGGTGTCCTTCATGCTCACCAGCTTTTCTCCGTGGAGTACTCTGAAGATCCAAGTTCGTTTCATCCTCGGGTTACACAGTCCCCAGGAGCTGCAGGAACTTTTCCATTTGGGCAGGGTAAGACAGCAGGAGAACAGAGATCCTTTTAAATTTTACTCTGAAGGTGACATAAAAGTCTCCCACATTCCGGTGAGGACCGACTCCCGAGCCATATCTAGAGGTAGGAAGGGCTGGAGAGGGCAGGCTTTGGATCAGCCGCCATCCCTCGAGACATCGCTCTATCCTATGAAAAGAAGATGTGATTTTGCAGAGAGGCTAGAAGATGTGTGGATAACAAACACACAGCACTAGGGAGGAACCAGCCACAGAAGTGGACCAGCCATTTCCTACAGACTGGAGTACTGCAATGGTCTCCTGACCCCACCCGATGAGAGGGAGAAACGTGATTGAATTAATTAGTACTGACATTTTGAGGTAAGTAAGACTAGAAATGGAGGTGTAATGAGGTTAGGCCTCTCTCAGGGTTCAAATGAGATTTAGAAACTCTTGCCAGCTTACTAGGGAATTGAATTACATACTCTGCCACCCAAGAGGAAGTGTCCAAAACTGCAATGTGTGGGGTTTCTGCGGGTAGAAGCAAAGACGACTGTGCTCTAAAAGAAAGCTGTGTAGTTGGGCTACCATGCTGGAGGTCGTCTCTCTATTACATTATCCAGTGCTGCAGCCACCGTCCGTGTGTCACTAGTCAGCCCTTGAGTTGGAGTTAATGCACCCAGGAAACCGAATGATCAGCTGGATACAATTTTAAGAAATCCGCCTTCAGGGGCTGGGGATTTAGCTCAGTGGTAGAGTGCTTACCTAGGAAGCGCAAGGCCCTGGGTTCGGTCCCCAGCTCCGAAAAAATGAACCAAAAAAAAAAAAAAAAAAAAAAAAAAAAAAAAGAAATCTGCCTTCACCGTTAAGTAACTTACGCTTCAGCCAGATGAGACTATGCACCTCTGTCAGGCCAGCACTCGAGAGGAGGAGGCAGGAGATCAGAAGTTCAAGGCCAGCCTTAGCTGTATAATGAATTTGAGGCCAGCATGAGATATAAGAGACTGTCTCTAAACAAGAACAAGCAAACAAAACCAAAAGAGAGGAGGGGCTAAAGTTATGGCTCAGTAATTTAAGTGCTTGCCGTGATAGCCTGAGGATCCCAGATCCTAACACCACCACCACCACCAAAAAAGAACAGAGAAGGGGGTTGAGGAGATTGATCATTGGGGTTTCTGGCCAGCCTGCCTAACCTACTTAGTGAGCCCAGGTCCCTTGGACCGCATCACTCAAGAGGCAGAGGCAGAAGCAGAAGCAAATGGATCTACACATCGAGACTGAGCTCTGAGCCAGCCTAGGTATGGCCCAGTGATTAAAACTGCTTATTGCTCTTTCGGGAGAGAGGACTTCAGTTTCCAGCACATGCAGTGGGCGATTCACAATGACTGCAACTCCAGCTTCAGTAGATCTGACACTCTCTCTTGCCTCAGCACGAACCCAAACTCAAGTTGTGTGCATGCACGGTGAAGACACACACACACACACACACACACACACACACACACACACACACACACTTCCAGCTTCTGAAAAACAAAAATTAAGGCTGACCTCTAGCCTCCGTGCATGTAAATCCACAACATAGTTTCAGCTACACCAGGCAAAACAAAACGAGAGTTCACACCTGTGGCCAGGGCCTGCCATATCTGACAAGCAGCTTAATTTAGAGGATGTGGCTGGCAGCTTCTGCCTGTTTCTGGTCTAGGTTCCCTTTCCCTGTGAGCTGCCCCTCCATACATGTAGTCAGGTAGTACACGGGCAGGGTCATAGTGATGCCCCTACCTCACTTGCTATGGTGGTTGTATCAAAACTGGCTACTCAGAGTCTCTTCCCTGCTCTCCTTCTCCTGGACCCAGGAGCTGCTGGTAGCCACGTTTTCTACATACAAGTGAGCAGCAGAAGCCAGGCAACAAAGAGATGAATGAAGCAGAAAGAAAGAAACAAGGGTGTAGAGAAAAGGCTAGAACAGCAGGTTCCTTTCTTGGCCTGACCACCAAGCTGCTTTTAGCCCTTAGGCCCTGTCAATCATTTTTATGCTATTCTGATAAGAAACCATTAAAATAAATTCTCTTTTCAATAAGCTCCCCTTTCATCAGCGAGGAAGCTCTATTAAAAACAAAAGATTTAGGGAAGCATTCTTTGAGTGAATCCAGCCTGGTGACGGGAACAGGAGGTTGGCTGGGAGGGCTGGTCTTGTGCTCACAGTAGATGCCTGAGATGATAGGACAGGACAAAGGTTAGCTGAGGGTCTATAGATACTGGGCCAGCCTCACACAGGCAAGGATGGCTTTCTACAGCTGAGCCAGAGGAAGTCAGACAGCTAAGACTGACAGTCTCCAAAACTAACCAATGACTTAGGATAGCAAGAATACCCATTTATCACTTGCCTAGCTAAGAAGAAACAGTGTTAGAGGACAGGAATGATTGGATTCCCATCTTTAAAAATTATCTTCCAATTTCAAAAAGGCCTCTCCCATCTTTAAAAATGAAAACCAAAACACGTCATGTAGCCCAAGTTGATCTCAAATTCTCCCTGTCACCTTTGATGGCTTTGAGTTCCTAGTCATCCTGTCCTTATCTCTCCGGAGTCCCAGAATTATAAGTGTGTGCCACCAAACCAACTTATCTCTCCTGGCTTTTTTTGGTTTTTAGGGGTTATAATGTTGTTGTTTTCTGGTAACATGTAGAGGTTTGGATTAGAATGTCCTTCATCTGCGCAGAAAATTGAATACTTGGTCTCCATTTGGTGGCGCTGTTTGGGTAGGTTAAGAGGTGTGAAGCTACTTGGAAGAATTATGTCTCCGGGAATGGCTACTCTCTGCTTGCTGCTTGTGGTTCAAAATGTGAGATCTCAGCTTCCTGCAGTTACCATGTCTCCAATCTGCCATCATGGACTCGAACCCACTGGAACCATAATCCCAAATAAACTCTTTCTCCTACAAGTCACCTTGCCCATGGTGCCTTATTGAAGCAATAAAAAAGCAGCTAACACACTAAATCTTATGTAGTTAAGACTGGCCTCGAATTTTCTGTGGAACCAAGGATGACCATGAACTTCTGATCCCCCTACCTCTGCCTCTTTATAACATGTCCAGGTTATTGGGCACTGGGATCAAACTAAGGTCTCATGCTTGTTGTTCAAGCATTCTACCCAGTGAGCTATAACCAGAGCTCAAACTTATCTTACATTATTTCTTAAAGTTTTAAAATTACATTCATGGGGCTGGAGAGATGGCTCAGTGGTTAGGAGCACTGACTGCTCTTCCAGAGGTCCTGAGTTCAAATCCCAGCAACCACATGGTGGCTCATAACCATCTGTAATGGGATGTGATACCCTCTTCTGGTGTGTCTGAAGACAGCTACAGTGTACTCAGATAAATAAAATTTAAAGATATTTTAAAAAATTACATTCATACTTAGTTAGTTAGTCTCTTAGTTAGGCTTTCATTGCTGTGAAGGGACACCATGACCAAGGCAACTCTTATAAAGGAAAACATTTAATTGGGACTAACTTACAGTTTCAGAGGCTTAGCCATTATCATCATGGTGAGAAACATAGTAGCATGCAGGCAGACTTGGAGGGAGCCATGAGTTCTGAATTTGTATCTGCAGGTAGTAGAAAAGGACTGTGGTCCACACTAGGTAGGGCTTGAGCATGGGAAACCTCCAAGCCTACCCTACAGTGACACACTTCCTCCAACAATGCCTCACCACCTAATAGTACCACTTCCTGTGGCCCAAGCATTCCACAATGAGTCTATGAGAGCAAAAACTATTCAAATTACCACAGTCAGTCAGTTAGTTAGTTAGTTAGTTAGTTAGTTAGCTAGCTGAGAACTATAGCATGCATGAAGAGGGAAAGGACAATATTCAGGACTTGCTTCTCTTTTTGTGAGTCCTGGGGAATCAGACCTCTCAGATCAGGCTTGGCAGCCATCTTGTTGCCCCTACCTAACTTTTCCACAGATACAGCAAGTTGTTTCCCTCTTTTGCTTCGCCTAAGATGCCTGGCTTCAGTGTCTACCTGTCAACCAGTATTGCAGTGCCTTTTTCAAAGGTCAGTTCCTCTTCTAGGCTCTTTTTCTTTCTGTTTTACTTTGTGACTGTATGTGAGCATATGGCCTCACATTGTTTTATAATTATTTATAAAAGTTTCATATCTGAACTTCTGCAGAACCTTTTCCAGTACAATTATTTATTAATGCAGTCCAAAATTGCATTCACTTGTCTGGTAGCTATTTCATATTTTTATCACACATTGAGCTCTGTGGTCAATTTAAATCCTTAATGCCGTAATACTTGAAGGTTTAGCCCAGAGCATCTGAGGACTTCATTGTGAGGCTGGTCCACACCAGATCATGAAAGGCACCCTGGTTCCTGGTTGAGGAGATTTGAATCCCCGGTGACCCTGAAAGGGATGGTAGGTGCAATCGCCTGACTTACGGGAAACCAACCGCAGCCCTCCATAGACTCGTGGCCATCAGTCACATAAGAGCAATGCCCACAGCCCCTCCACAGGTAGAGGACATGACCACAGGTCACATAGGCTCAAGACAGATCTCCATTATAATAAGGTATCTACAGGCCTAGAGGCTTAGCCAGTAACCTTTTTCGTTCCAGACACTCCTCCGTGCAAAAGGTATTTAGTCTCATGCCCAATCTGAGAAGTGAGGTACGGTTTTACTCATCCACTTTCCGTCATGACAATAAATGCCTTAAAACCACGAACTGTCTCTTTTCATCAAGATCTGCCATGGGGAACCACAGAGAAGGCCATTACCTACAGAGTCGCCATTTAATCTCCCAAGGAAGGCTTCCCTGCACTCCCAGCCACCTCCACCCCCAAGCCTGTAGCACCCAGTCCATTATCAGCTCCTCTGTGACATCCCAATGGTTCCTGGATGCCCAAGGATAGACATCCTTGCAGGCCCAGGGACTCCTGAGCCAGCTCTGACTGTGTCCTGCACCACGGACCACGCTTCCCCACCCCCAGAGCAGTGTCCAGATTCTTTCCACAGCCCGACACCAGCTGGGCAGGGGAGTGGGGTAAGCGCGGTCCACTTCCTGCATCCTGCCTCCTTAACCAAACCTGCCTCCCCAAGCGGCCCGAGCCCTGTGGCAGAGCGGACACTGGACTCCCCAATAACCCTACAACAGATGCGAGTTAATCCTAGAGGCTGGTAAGGAAGTACAGGAGAGGGACCGCATGACAGTGAGCAGAGAAAACGAGTAAGAACTTGGCAGTCACCCAGTAATCCTGACCTGGGATTGACGGCCCCTGTTTCTGAGTTAAACGATGGGGTAGTATCCTTAATCCCTTAATTTTTCTTGCTTTGAATTGTCTCTAACAATATTTGTGTTAGTATAGTGTTACGTTTTTCTTTTAACAAAATGGATTGATTTGAATGAGAAGGAAATGACAGGAAAAGATTCTGATTCACCGGACTTCCTCTTCTATCTAGACAGTGAAAACTGCCCAGGAGAATCGGGTATGGAGAATGAGCCCAAGGCCCTTTGGGGCCCTGCAGACAGGTGATGTATAGAGATCTCTGTTAAACCTGGGTTCTTGCAATGCCATTTGCCAAAGGTAATTTTTTTTCATCTTCCTCTGATCTGCAAAATGAAGGAAAACACTTCCTCTTAAAAAAATTCCCAAAGATTCCGGAACGTGTAAAATATGCACTTGGTCCATGGAAAGCATTAAGTACCAACTTTCCAGCAGAGGCAAGGGCTTGGTGGGCTTTATGTCTCTAAGTTTAGGTAGGATTTCAAGTGGATCTGTGCCTCCTGGAGCCTCAGAAGTCAGCAAGTGAACCAAGACAGATAGCCAAACATGGAGTTTAAAGCAACAGGACTTACCCAAACCAAGTAATGTAGCAGTAATGCAGTTCAATTCACGACCCAAAGAAAAAACACAGGGCTGGGGTCTAGGGGATGCCTTAGCGGGTAAAATGTTTGCTGTTCAAGCTTGAGGAAAATGTTAGGACTGGAATTAGGATCTCCATCACCTGAGTAAAAACTGGGTGGTTTTGACCCACCTTTGATCCTGTCCCTAGATGGGTAGAGACCAGAGACTTTCAGAATAAGCTGGTTAGCTAGGCTAACTGAATCAGTTGCCTCCAGGTTCAAGGGCAGACCCTTCTCCAGTACATAAGATAGAGAGCAAGCAAGCAAGATACTCAGTATTGACCTTTGACCTCCACATGCATATAGCTGCATGTGCACAGTTACATGTGCACCCCATCATACACTCACACCACACATACATACATATATACATTCATACATGCATACATACATTCATACATACACACACACACATGCTTGCACACAGGGGGAGGGAATGAAGTTGGAAGAGGAGGAGGGGGAAAGGAAAAGAAGAGAAAGAGGAGGAGGACGGAGGAGGCAGGGATATGGTGATAGAATGAATGGAGATTTCATCCCCTATTGAGTCATAAATATAGCTGCTCCCTCTTTGCACCCACCCATCATGCACCCACCATCCCATGACTTCCTTTCTCCCGTTGCTCTCATGTTGCCCTCTTTTGTGGGGCATCTTCAACTCTTCATATAAGCACCGGTGCTCACTGGAGGGAAACAGTTCTGCACCCAGGCTCCCCCCCTTTTCCCTCCATGCCTTCTTATCCAGACATTTGACCTTCAGGGCTTTAGCTGTTTGCTGCTGCCTGATAGTTCCTCATCTCCATTAATGGCTCACAACTGAAGATGCTTCAGAGATCTGTGGAAAGTCTGAGGTCAGCTTGCCTTAGAGCTACGGTTTTCCCTCCGGTTAAGTTTCAAACCAGACACAAGCAGCTGATTACCTACTTAATATATCAAAGTGGATCTGGCCTCCAGGTTTTCCTAGCATCCCTCAGTCCCTACCTGTTAAAGGGCATGGCTGACATATACTAGCCTCTACCTTGAACTTTCTAACCCAGAGACTGGGCTGCCCTTTCCTCAGAGGCCCTTCCCTACATAATCCAGACAGATATTTTGGTTACTCACTCCCCTGCCTTCTTTTGTCCTCCTCGCTGCTGTACATCGTTCTCCTCTCTCCCTTCTCCTTTCCCCTCCCTATTTCCCCACATGATTCAGGGTCATGACCATTCTGGACCCCCCCTGATGTCCCTTCCTCTGACTATGCTCTCCTACATATTTATAATAAACTTTCTCCTCCACCATACATAGAAGCAGTCATGCCCTTTCCTCTCCTCTCCTTTTTATTTCTTTTCTTCACTCATCTGGTACCAAAACCAGGGAGTTAAATTCACCTCCACCCTCCAGCCTGCTGCTGCCTTGTTCTTTCAGAAGTGCTGGTCAGAATGGCGACTGCTATGGTCTACAGGCAGAGCCTAGTGAATAAGCTCAGAATCCTCCAGCAGAGCCTCGCCCTTTCCACCATGTGCTGACACAGCAAAATCAAAAACAATATACCACGTCTGTTGACACATTGACATTCTATGCCACCAGAACTATGAGAAATAAATCCCATTTGATAAACTGTAGCGACTGGTGTTCTCTTGCTAATTGTGTTACCCCCCCCCCCCTCCAAAAATCTGTTTGCACTGTCAGGTATGCAGGCTAAAGGAAGCCTGCCCCCAGCTGGATTTGATTGGCAATAAAGAATTGCTGTACAGCCAATGGCTGGGCAAAGGGAGATTGGGCGGGACCCTTAGAGTTACACAGACTAAGAAGCAGGAGGGGGAAGGAGGATCGGTATGGGAGACGGGGAGGGAGACAGATTTAGAGCTGCAAATCATCTGAAATGTAGGAGTAAAGGTAAAGTGGCCCCCGGGAAGGCTGCCCAGAAACTTCTTCACAGAAGGTAACAGGGAAGCAAAGTTAAAAGTAGATTTTGAAGGTGTTGAGCTAGGAGTACCAGAGAGAAGAGCATGCTAGCATCAGGAGGCTTAGAAATGCCCAACCACTGAGCTAGTAAAGCATGTTAAAAATAAGCTAATGTGCGTGTGGTTTTCATTCGGATCCAAAGATTCCGTGGGCAGGTGCCTGGAAGTGTGGCCCACCAGGAGCACAAAGCGGTGTAGCAAAACCTCGCTGCAACAATAAACTACCAGATGATGGAGCTAAAGGAACTAAACAGACAGACAGCTGCTAAGCAGGTACAGGCTTCATTGTAACTGTTGGGATAGAAATCACAGCTAGCGTCGGGACAAACCAGATCAAGCCAACACCGTGCCACATGGAGAAGGTTTATTGGGACAATGGAGAGGGGGAAGGAGCAAGAGAGGGAGAAGAGAGAGAAAGAAGAGGAAAGGGGCAGAAAGGCTCTGCCTTTTTATTTGAAACGTGACCTAACTACTCCCAGTTGAAGGTGGGAGCTGAACCAAAGTTATGCTGGGACTGTATGGCCGTTGCCGTGGCAACAGATGTGCAGGTGACCAGGCGATATCACTGCTTGAGGTGAGAGTGGTTCCTGATACCAACAGTAACCACTGCAATAAGTCCTAACATGCTATTACTACCAGAGTCTTTAATAGGTCAGGACCTGACAGGACAGTCGGCTACTTAAAGAAAGAATACAACATGGAAACAGCAAAGTGCAACCAGGAATGGTGACACATGCCTTTAATTCCAGGGGCAGAGACAGGCAGATCTCTGCATGCTGAAGGCCAGCGTGCTCTACATAGTGGTTTCCAGTTCAGCCAGGGCTATACTGTGAGACACTCTGAAGACAGACAGACGGGCAGACAGATGGAAAGGAAGGAAGAAAGGGAGGGAGAGAGGGAGGGAGGGAGGGAGGAAAGAAGGAAGGAAAGAAGGAAGGAAGGAAGGAAGGAAGGAAGGAAGGAAGGAAGGAAGGAAGGAAGGAACCCTTGCCCCTACTAGCAAGAGCTCGTTTTAAGATTGGTTTTCTCGGGCTGGAGAGATGGCTCAGTGGTTAAGAGCACCGACTGCTCTTCCAGAGGTCCTGAGTTCAATTCCCAGCAACCACATGGTGGCTCACAACCATCCGTAATGGGATCTGATGTCCCCTTCTGGTGTGTCTGAAGACAGCTACAGTGTACTCATATACAAAATAAATAAATAAATTTAAAAAAAAAAAAAAAAAAAGATTGGTTTTCTCGGGGCTGGGGATTTAGCTCAGTGGTAGAGCACTTACCTAGGAAGCGCAAGGCCCTGAGTTCGGTCCCCAGCTCCGAAAAAAAGAACCAAAAAAAAAAAAAGATTCGTTTTCTCCCATTATGCCTGTATCAGTTATAATAAACTTTGTATCTTTTGGAACTTACAGACAAAATTCAGCAGTCACTGTTGAAGGGCTCTAAAAGGCCAAACCACGGCAAACACACCCGAGCATGGGAAACAGAACCAAGAGTTTTTGCCTTTATCTTTCTTCACCTTGCTTAACTGTTAGATTACATCCCTAAAGCTAGTCACCAAGGGCCATTCCCTGATTTGGCCACTGACTCATTCCTGAGACTCATTACCAAGACCCAAAGACCAAAACCCCAAGGTCCAGGAATCAAAATCCATTCATTTGACTAACCTAATTGAAATGCCCAAACAGAACTTAGCAACACACCCCAGCTCGCTCTGACACAGACCTCCTCTGACCCTCTGAAAATCTACACTTGCAAGGCTATTTGCTGCTGTTATGCCCAATTCAGATTCAGACCCTTCCTCCCTTTGCCTTGCTTAATAACAGATGTCCTTGCATTTGTTTTGTGTTTGGAAATTGGTATTTGGTTGTGGTCTGTACCTAATCCTGGCTCCAGTTGGGGGGCGGGGGTGAGGGGGATGAGGCAGTCTGCCACCTCCCTCCAGAGCATTCTGCAGGTATTTCTGGATTTCAGAATGTAAGCCCCCGGGTTGAGTCAGGTGCTAGAGTAACCCCACTACCTTGAGATGTAGAAGCCGAAAGACCGCTTCAAGTTTGAGGTCAACCTGGCCTATATAACAAGTTCCAAGCCAGCTAGGGTTGTTGAATGATGAGCCCCTATTGATGATGATGATGACGACGACGACAACGACGACGGAGGCGGCGGCAGTGGCAGTGGCAGAGTGAGGCAGTGGTGTTGGCTGCAGCGGTGGTGTTGATAGGTTAGGCAGGAAGGGAGGGATTCAGTTGTAATAGAAGGTAATTATTTGTGCTTTGTGGTTACTGGCACCTCGTGTAATACTTTGTATGTCGTAGCACAGTACAACTCTAAGAATTATAATGTTGAACATTTTGTAAGCTAGAGCAAGATGCTGAATCAGTTAGCACACATAGGGCTGCATCGTAGATTCAGGCTTCCAAGCTGTGTTTTCAGAAGATTACTTATCCTTTCACATCTCAATCTTCTCATCTGTAAAACTGGCGTCACCGCTGTGCTCGCTCATAAAGAGTACATACCGTAGTCAGCGCCTGACATGGAGGAGGCTTCCCTTGGTACCCATGTGTAAGCATAGCGTCTCTTTACCCTCTATTGAATACGTTAAAGTTTTGGGAATGTGTGGTAGACAGTCACACACTCATATGTTGTACATATAAGATAATAGGCAAACCCCTCAGTGTGTTTTACTTAACCATAATCCTCCCTGTTGGACCGTGTCCTTTCTTGGCTTAGCAAACTTCTTTGACATTTTAAGTATTTTTAATCAATTCTTTTGAGGCAATTCTGAAGTATCATTTACATGACTGATAAAAGGTTATCAAGTCTTGTATTATTTACACTGTGTGGGTCCATGGTGAACGCTGTGGTTTCCCAGCCATCATCCTTACTCACCTCCCCCTCACCCCCACCCCATTTCCTTCCTACTATGCTATGGCTGAAAGGTGCCATTTCTGGCACACACACAGACCACATTTCTGAAAACAGACCTTCCCTCACCTGGAAGGTGGAGGAGTTGGTCTGATTTTATTTGAGCTTCTTGGGATTTTTATATGACAAGTAAGACAATGGTGATTGGACAATACCCTGGGGTAGAAAGCCATTCTGTCAGAGGAATAGTCAAAAATCCAAACCAAACAAACAAACAAACAAACAAAAACACCCAACAGCTTCTGAGCGATAACCAGCAGCAGCCTCAAGGACTGACTGGGTCACTATCTCAATGAGTGTAAGCCATTTTCTGTACTAAAAAGAGCACTTACAGATGCTGAACTAAGGACTAAATGGCTCTTCTGTGACCATAGCTACTCTCCCAGGCTGGGCCTGTGATCAAGGGTAGCCAAGAAACTGATAGAGGCATATACATCACTGAGCTTTTTCCTCCCCTACTACAGAAGCAGAAGGAAGCTTGGTACCCAAGTTGATACACATCCTTTTGATAGGGCTAACTCTGGATGGAAGAAAACTGATGTATGTCTGACAAAACTGCTTAACTACCGAACCTACCATCCCTGAGGCCCACCCCTCTTGCCCAGATCCCCTAATGGAGGGGAATAAATGATTAAGGGACTTCAGTATCACTCAGACCATTGTGTTCTAACTAACTCAGTCTTGCTCTATTTTATGAATTTTCTGACGTCATAATTAACAGTGTTTCTATACTGCAAAATATTACATACGACTTTAGTAATTGGTGTTATGGGCCCCAGCACTCAGATAATCACAAATGGAATTTTATATTCTTCCTGGGTCCTTGTTAATCTTTCCATGGTAAATGAAGGCTGCTTTTTACTTGTACCTCATTTTGATCCTTTGCTTGTTGATGGAATGTATGCACTTGTATAAAATATGGTAATTCTTGGGTTTTTACACATGTACACACACAAACACATGTTACAAATGAAATCTTAAAAATTGTTTAAAGTAGTAGCCTGTGAGGAACTCCAAAATAGCAAGTTTATATTTACTATTAAAAAAAATTTCATTTCAAAGAACTCAAAAGCTATGTGAACATGTGACAGTCAGAGCTCACAAAATGGCCCATGGTTGTTCTTACCAGCTTCAGTAGTGTATCCATCTTGAATGTGTCAAAACCAGCTACCACAGATGGACAAAAGCTGGGGCAGGCACCTGTGACAGCTGACTGTTGGTCACTTAGATCTACAGTAGAAGAGGCCACAGTGGATCAGGCAGCCTAAGGATGCCTTTCCTTACCACACTTCCGTTCCAGCTCCACATGTCCTCAGCATCTGAGTGTGCACAACAGAGGGGAGCAGATGTTTACACAGAGGTCTGTATGACCAGGACAGGAGTGAAACAGTTCTGAAGTCCTGTAGGTAGCACATAGTTCATTCGCACATCTCTGTATTTGCAGATAGCAGTGGATGCACTCATTGGAAAGAAAGCCTTCGGGGACTGGAGAGATGGCTCAGTGGTTAAGAGCACTGACTGCTCTTCCTGAGGTCCTGAGTTCAAATCCCAGCAGCCACATGGTGGCTCACAACCATCTGTAATGAGATCTGATGCCCTCTTCTGGTGTGTCTGAGGACAGCTATAGTGTACTTATATATGATAAATAAATCTAAAAAAAAAAAGGGAAAGAAAGCCTTCAGTTCTCCGGAGTTCATGTAGAAGTAGGACACCTGGGCTGGATTGCTTAATCTCATTCAGTTAATTCATTAACTCCTGTACTGATATATATGTATGCTCTCTTGCACTGTGTTAACATGACGAACATTTGGATTTTGACATCTAAACTCCCCTTACATAGTCCTTGTTTATATAAGCAGCTCAGGGCACAGTGGCCAAGTGAAAAAATTGGTTTCCCCCAAACGGTATTTCTGGGCCTTTTGAACAGACTACACTCAGATTTTGTAAATTTAGCTCAATGCGTACCCTAGAGACATTAAAGGTTAGAGGTATAGGTATCTGTTTTTTGTTTGTTTGTTTCTTATGAAATTATAATTTGGGGTTGGGGATTTAGCTCAGTGGTAGAGCGCTTGCCTAGGAAGCGCAAGGCCCTGGGTTCGGTCCCCAGCTCCGAACAAAAAGAACCAAAAAAAAAAAAATTATAATTTAATTATAATATCCCCCTCCCATTCTTTTCCTCCCTTCTAACATTCCCATATACCCTTTCACATTTTCCTTCAAATTCATGGCCTCTTTTACTTTGACTAATTATTGCATGTGTATATGTGTATGTGTACATATATGATATATATATGTATTTACATATGTATGTATTATATGTATAGTTTGATCATATCATCACAAGATTCTCCTCTCTTAGGCTCCTTCTTAAAGCCTTTCCCTCTGATTTACTTTCTGTACATATAAATCTTAAAGAATTTTACCAAATGATGTTATTCACCTATTTATTTTTGTCAGATTTCTTTCTCTCAGAACAATTATTTTGTGTATGAGTACACTGTTGCTGTCTTCAGACACACCAGAAGAGGGCATCAGATCCCATTACAGATGGTTGTAAGCCACCGTGTGGTTGCTGGGACTTGAACTCACGACCTCTGGGAGAGCAGTCAGTGCTCTTAACGACTGAGCCATCTGTCCAGCCCCATTATTTTCTTAAACATCATAATTTGGTATTTTATTATGGGGACATATTTCGATTTGTTTATTCATTCACCCATCAATGAATGTTTAGTTTGTTCCAAGTTTGGGACTATTATAAATTAGCCCTTATAGCTCGTCATCTGCAAACACTTGTAGTTTTATATGCTCTCATTTCTTGTGAATAATAATAACAGGACCCACAAGATAAAATTTATGTAACCTTTTAAGAAACTGTCAACTTGTTTTGCACACTGGTTATATCATTTTACATCGCCAGCAGTAGCCGATTGTGAAAACCTGGGGTGCTCAGATTTTGTGTTGTTTGTTTGGGTTGGGTTTTTACATAAGGCCTGACTATGTTGTTGACACTGGCATTGACCTCACAACACTCCTCACATTAACAAGAATGTGGGAATTTCAGGCCCCCACCATGGTCCCTGAGGATCCTTGTTTATTTGTTTGTTTATTTGTTTGTCCCCCCCCCATCCCATTCAGGTAATAAAATTCAAGAACTTTTTTGAAAGAGAACAAAGGGGGATGTGTAGGACAATTGGGAGGGAGGAAAGGAAGAGGGAAATGATGTAATCATATTTGAACCTTGAAAAGAAATAGTAATAATTTAAAATTTCAAGGCTTTATATATGCTGGGCAAGCCCTTTACCGTTGAGCTACATCCACAGCCCCACCAGTCAATTTGGCCCATTCTAATATGCATGCAGTGACACCTTGTGGCTTTGATTTACATTAATCTAAAGACTAATGAAATCGATCACCTTTTAAAATTAGGACACATTCGATTTACATAATCACAGGCTTCATTATGACATTTTCATACATTTCTTTGATCAGACTCAGCCCCAACCCTCCCTGGCTCCCCACCCCGACCCCCTTCCCTGCTGCTAGCCCTCTTCCTTGTTACAAAGCGTCTCCTTTCTCTTATTTTAGGTTCTGTATTCTGCACATGAGAGAAACATAATATTAGCTTCTCTGAATCTAACTTATTTCACTCCCGTTCCAACTCTGCAAGTGACAATTCTCATTCTTCTTTATCTCTGAATAAAATTCCATTGTGAGTGCCCTCATTTTCTTTATCCATTTATCTGTTGATGAGCACACAGGCAGGCTCTAGAGCTTGACTGTTAGGAGTAGACACACTAAGTGTTGGCATGCAGCGGTCTCTGTGGTATGCCATGGTCCTGGTAGATTGCCAGAGTGATACATACAGCTGGATTGTTTGTTTGGTTCTTAGGATCTCCCCGATGACTTCCACAGGGCCTTCACCATCTTACTTTCATTCTAATGGTACAAAAGGGCTTCTTCTCTGTCACATTCTTACCAGCATGGGTCTGTGTTCTTGAGGATAGCAGTTCTGACTGGGGTGAACTGGAATTCTATGGTGGTTTTTGGCCTGCCTTTCCCTGCTGGCTGAGCATGTTGAAGAAGTTTTAATATATTTACTGGTCATTTGTGCCTCTTGCGAATTGTCTACCCAATTCACTTAGCCACTTATTGATTATATTATTGGGGATTTTCGCATTTGACTTTTTTTTTAATTCTTTATCTCGGGTTTCACACCCAGAAAAAGCAGCTGACACACCAAGGTACCTTATCTTCAGGTTCTCCCAGCATCCCTCGGTCCCTACCTGTTACAGGACATGGCTGGCATACCTCACCCTCTATGCTGAACTTTCCAGCCCAGCTCTTCCCTGTATAAACCAGACATTTCGCTGGATTGTGTTCCATTGCTCTCTCTCATTCTCTCTTATCCCTCCGCCCTTCAGCATTTTCTCTCTCTCTATGTTTGTGCACTTCTCATTCTTTCTTCTTCTTCCTTCTTCTGTTTCCCTCCTCCCCTTGGTGACCTCACTGACCCCCTTCTATGAGGTTGGTGAAATCGCCTGAGAGCTCTTTCTCAATAAACCTGCCTTTATATACTGTTATTTTTCTTGAACTTGCTCATTTCTTCTGTGGAGATAATTTATCACTTTGTATTCTGAACATTAATCTTCTGTTAGATGTATTGTTATAAAACGTAATGCACCAAGGGGTTACCTGGCAGGCCCATGCCAAAGTATCCCCCTGAGAAATTACACTGTGCATCAGACCTGGTATAAAGGTGGTTTATTTGGGGGAAGGGAAGGGAGTGAGGGCCTGGAATAGAGGAAAATGAGTAGACATGAGTCAGGCAGACAGACGGGAGCAGGGCCAAGAAGATAGAAAAGGGAGACAGGAGAGAGAGGAGGAGAGAGAGAGAGAGAGAGAGAGAGAGAGAGAGAGACAGACAGACAGACAGACAGACAGATACACACACACACACAGAGAGAGAGAGAGAGAGAGAGAGAGAGAGAGAGAGAGAGAGAGAGAGAACAGCTGGGAACATTTAGTAACAGAGAGGGAGAGCTAGGGTGGTGAGCAGTTCTTTTTTTCATTTTTTTATTGGATAGTTTACATATTTCAATTGTTATCCCCTTTCCCTGTTACCCCCTCCCCCTACTTCTATGAAGATGCTCCCCCTCCCACCCTCCCACTCCCACCTCAACACCCTGGCATTCACCTACACTGGGGAAACGAGCCTTCACAGGACCAAGGGCTTCTCCTTCTATTGATGCCAGACAGTGTCATCCTCTGCTACATATGTGGCTGGAGTCATGGGTCCCTCCATGTGTACTCTTTGGTTGGTGGCTTAGTCCCTGGGAGCTCTAGCGGGTCTGTTTGGTTAATACTGTTGTTCTTCCTATGGGGTTGCAGAACCCTTCAGGTCCTTCTCTAACTCCTCCATTGGGGTCTGATGGCTAGCTGCAAGCATCTTAATCTGTATCAGTCAGGCTCTGGCAGAGCCTCTCAGGGGGCACCCATATCAGGATCCTGTCAGCAAGCACTTCCTTCTTGGCATCAGCAATAGTGACTGAATTTGGTGGCTGCATATGGGCTGGATCCCCGGGTGGGGCGTCTCTGGATGGCCTTTACTTCAGTACCTACTCCACTCTTTGTTCTTGTATTTCCTCCCATGAGGATGTTTGTTCCCCTTTCTAAGAAGAACTGAAGCATCCACATTCTGGCCTTCCTTCTTCTTGAGCTTTGTATGATCTGTGAATTGTTTCTTGGGTAGTCCGAGCTTTTGAGCTAATCTCCACTTATCACTGAGTGCACACCATGTGTGTTCTTTTGTGGCTGGGTTACCTCACTCAGGATCATATTTTCTAGTTCCATCCACTTGCCTAAGAATTTCATGAAGTCATTGGTTTTCAATATCTGAGTAGTACTCCATTGTGTAAATACCACATTTTCTGTATCCATTCCTCTGTTGAAGAGCATCTGGGTTCTTTCCAGCTTCTAGCTATTATAAATAAGGCTGCTATTAACATAGTGGAGCATGTGTCCTTGTTATATGTTGGAGCATCTTTTGGGTATACGCCCAGGAATGGTATAGCTGGGTCCAGAGAACCAAACCATCCTATAAAAAAAATGAGATACAGAGATAAACAAAGAATCCTCAACTGAGGAATATCGGATGGCCAAGGAGCACCTAAAGAAATGTTCAACATCCTTACTCGACAGGGAAATGCAAATCAAAACAGCCCTGAGATTCTCACACCAATTGGAACGGCTAAGATCAAAAACTCAGGTGACAGGAGATGCTGGGGAGGGTGTGTGGAAAGAGGAACACTCCTCCAGTGCTGGTGGGATTGCAAGCTGGTACAACCACTGTGGAAATCAGTCTGGCAGTTCCTCAGCAAACTGGACATAGTGCTACACTGAGCAGTTCTTTCGTGCACTCTCTCACCTAGCAGTGTAATGGTGGCAAATGGTGATGGAAGTTGCTAGGTTCCTGGGAAGAGCCAAGCAGAATCACCTGTAAGCTAACATTCCTTCTTGTTTAATTAAAAATGAGGAACTAAGGAGGAGTTATGGTGAGGCGGGAGTGAGGGTGTTGTGTTCTTTAGACTACTTCCTGCTGACTGAGGGTGACACTGTCTTTGGGGACTCACAAGTCCTGGAAGAGCTGGCTGCTTCACTGCTGTCCAGGATTGGTGAGTGTATCGGTGGCTAGGAAGGTGCAGGTGCCTTTGAAACTGTCTTCGAGGTGAGACTGGAGCACTGTGGGTAGCCATTGTGGAGCTGACCTGGATGTAGATCTCAAGGAAATGCAAGATTCCTTGGCAGGATACTGAAACACATGTGCAGAGACAGAAGATAAAATCTCTTAGGTTTATTGTTATAAAACATAATGCACCAAGGAGTTACCTGCAGATTTCCTGAAGCTTACATAAAGTTTCTTTAAGTTTACTAAAAGATAAATTTTAGACATATTAGCATTACCATTGTTTGCAATCTTTACTGAAGTTCATATTGTAAAAAAAAGACAGTTGACATGTATTTTTGTGTCATAATAGAAGCTTGCTAAACAATTCTTTTTTTTTTTTTTTTTTGTGAAAAGTGTGAAGACTCTTTAAGGTGAAAGCTTCTATAGAGGAAAAGGGACAAAAGCTTCCTTGGTCTTGATTTTCAGTATGACTGTATGCTGTGAAAGAGAGGTTTCTTCCCTCTATCAAGAAAAATGTATCCATATATATCTTAGTCAAGGTCTTATTGCTGTGAACAGACACCATGACCAAGGCAACTCTTATAAGGAGAACATTTAAATGGGGCTGGCTTACAGGTTCAGAGGTTCAGCCCATTATCATCAAGGTGGCAGTATGGTAGCATCCAGGCTGGCATGGTGCAGGAGGAGCTGAGTTCTACATCTTCACCCGAAGGAAGCCAGGAACAGCCAGGCAGCTAGGAGGTGGGTCTCCAAGCCAACCCCCACAGTGACACACTTCCTCTAACAAGGCTTCTAATAGTGCCACTCCCTGGCCTCCGTATGCTTGTTTAAACACATGAGTCTATGGAGGCCATACCTAAACTTAGCATAATAGAAAAGTACATTTAGTTCAACTTCCAAAGTCACCAAGAGTCTATAGCAGTATTAACAATGTTAAAAGTCCAAAGTTCAAAGTCTCTTCCAAGATCCATCCAATCACTTAACTGTAATCTCTGAATTAAGACAGGCAACCAGCTGGGCAAACTCCAAACTCTGCCATCTCCATGTCTGATGTTAAAGGGGTTTTCAGATCTTCAACTCCTTTCTCATCTGTGTTGACTGCAACAAACTTCTTTCTCCTGAGCTGGTTCACTCCCTGTTAGCAACTTTTCTCAGCAGATAGCCCACGGCTCTGGCATCTTTAACATCTTTGGGTCTCCAGGGCAGCGTCAATGTTACACTTGTTTCAATGTTGGGATCCACACATGATCCTCTAAAGGGCTGGCTTCACTTCTCCATCTCTGCCCTCTGTAGCAGTTTAACTTCAGGTCGAGCCACACTAAACTGTTTCTCTTGTTCTTGGTGATCATCCCATGGCATTGGCATCTCCGATACACTGGGGTCTTCTGTTGCAGCTAGGCTTCACCAATAGTCCCTTCTAGGCTCTCTTCATGGTGCCAAGTCTCAACTCCTTTGCCTGACCCCTTCAGTCCATCAATTGCAATTGAGGGTGCACCTTCACCAATGGCCTTCCACGGCCTCTCACAGCGCCCAGCCTCAGGTGCTCTTCATGGCCCCTTCATGCCTTCAAAACCAGTACCACCTGGGTGACTCTTACACATTACCAAGTCCAGCCGCAGCAGGAGGTACAACCTTGGCCTCTATGGAACACAGCTCTCAAAAACCACTTCCCAGAAGATTTCACCTCAGTGATCCTGATCTCTCTCTTAGCTCCAGCTAACCAGCATCAATTGCCCCAGTAGTCTCCTTCTCCTCTTGAACATAAAGCCAGAGACACATGGCTGAAGCTGCTGAGTTCTGGTGCTTGCAGGAGCTGGAACAAGGCCCCTTTGTTCTATTACATTATAACTAGCTTCCTCTTTTCTAACTCCTTCACTGCCTAAACTTGGCTGTCCTGGATCTCGATCTGTAGATTAACCTTGAATTTAGAGATCTGCATGCCTGTCTCCTGGGATTAAAGGTGTGTCCCACCACGCATGGATTTAAGTTTTTCTTCACCCAGGACTTGCTTTGTACTAGGTTGCCCTACAACTCAGAGACCTGCTTGTCTTTGTCTCCTGGGATTAAAGGTTTGTACTTAGTTCCTGGAGCTAATTTAGCTGGGTGGGATCTTGCCCCAAGGTCATTACTCCCTTAATTCGATTTAATATTCTTGAACACAGGATTCAGTTCCATGTCACTTCCGGGTGTCATATATTTTGTATTTTTCCTTTCTCAACTTCCCTGTTTTCATTAAAAGGCTCTTCATGAGACTGAATTTTAGTAACCACATAACAGAATTTACACCAGGCTGTTTTGAGTCTTCCTTTTTCAAAGCGATTAATCTAAGTCTCTTCACCTTAACCTCAGGCACACTCCTTGGACAATGGCAAAAAGTAGCCACATTTTTTTCCCCCAAAATACCACAAAAACAGTCTTTAGGCCACATTCTGAAATTCTTCTTCACTGAACCATCTCGAGCCAGATTACTCTCAGTAACAAAGTCTTCTACATTCCTACTAAGAAAGCCCCTGAAGCACCATTTAAAGCATTCCACTGCTTTCCAAATGCAAAGTCCCAAAATCCACGTTCTACTAAACAAAAGAATTGTCAGGCCTATCTATCACAGCAATACCCCACACCAGGTACCAACTTCCTTCTTAGGGTCTTATTGCTGTGAACAGACACGAAGACCAATGTAAATTTTATAAAGGACAACATTTAAATGGGGCTGGTTCAGAGGTTCAGTCCATTATCATCAAGGTGGCAGAATGGCAGCATCACAGCATCCAGGCAGGCATGGTGCAGGAGGAGCTGAGTTCTACATCTTCACCAAAAGGAAGCCAGAAACAGACTGAGCATCCCCAGGCAGCTAGGAGGGTCTCCAAGCCCACCCCACAGTGCACACTTCTTCCAACAAGGCCACACCTTCTAATAGCGCCACTCCCTGAGCCAAGCAAATGCAAACCATCACTATATAAATTTGGTACAATGAGAAATATTTTTAAGTCTGTACTTAAAAGACAATCTTAGGGAATTTAAAATCTTGAACTTGGGATTATGATAGTGGCTCGTATAGTGGAAGGCTTTGTCAGAGCTGCACTAATAATTTATCAGAATTTTTTTGATCAATGGTAGAACTCTGAAGTTTTGAAGTCTTAATACAGCAGGAGCATAGCATGGGGAAAGAAATCTAAAGTATTTTTCATTCTTTTATGTATCTTAAATCAATTTTTATACCAGTTAAGTTTTCACTTTATTTCATGAACCTTTTTTTTTTTTTTTTGAGGCACAAACAGTCTTTATTGGGTTCACACCAAGAGTCCATTGGTCTTGAGGACCTCTGTGAACTTGCAGATTTTCTTCTCTACATTCTTTTCTGCCTGTTTCCTTACCCTCAAGAGCTGCTTCTTCTTCCGGTAGTGGATCTTTGCCTTTTCCTTCCATTTCTCCTCCAGAGTAGCTGTCACTGCCTGGTACTTCTACCCGACCTCATGAGCCAGACGCCCCAGGTAAGCAAACTTTCTGGTAGGCTTCAGCCGCACAACCTTGAGGGCAGCAGGGACCACCATCCGCTTTTTCTTGTCATAGGGTGGAGGGATCCCATCCAACACCTTGAGGCGTTCCAGGGCAGCCTGGCCTCTTTTGGTCTTGTGCGGCAGCATGCCTCGCACAGTGCGCCAAAAAATGCGGCCTGGGGCTCGGAAGTGGTAGGGGCCTCGAGACGGGTTGGTGTTCATCCGCTTTCGGAGAAAGGCCAGATACTTTAACTTGTTTCTGTAGAAATTTCCAGAAATGTTGATGCCCTCACAGCGTACAACCACCACCTTTCGGCCCAGCAGTACCTGCTTGGCCACAATGGCCGCCAGGCGGCCCAGAAGATGGCCCCGGGCCATCCAATACTAGAACCTGCCCCTCCGCCATCTTCGGCAGCCGCCTAGGAAAAGCTATTTCATGAACCTTAAAACACCTTCTTAGACCCTAAAACGTTCTCTTAGACCCTCATAACCTAACATTTCTTTTTTTTTTTCCGGAGCTGGGGACCGAACCCAGGGCCTTGCGCTTGCTAGGCAAGCGCTCTACCGCTGAGCTAAATCCCCAACCCCATAACCTAACATTTCATATCCACAAACCGTACATAAACGTTACACTTTTCTACCCAGTTATTTGCTATAAATGAGGCACAGAAAATCACTGTAAAGAGAGTTCATTTAGATAAAGGCATAATAAAAATTTGAAAACCGTTTAAATATGAAGCCTGTGAGCAAGGCAAACCTGGTTTTATTTTTAAATAAGAGATCTAGTTTTTTTTTTTAAAGATTTATTTATTAATTATGTACAGTATTCTGCCTGCATATGCCTGCAGGTCAGAAGAGGGTACAAGATCTTATTACAGATGGTCGTGAGCCACCATGTGGTTGCTGGGATTTGAACTCAGGACCTCTGAAAGAGCAGTCGGTGCTCTTAACCACTGAGCCACCTCTCCAGCCCTAGATCTAGTGGTTTTAACTCGCTAACGAATTGACCAATGAAACGACACGGTGGTGGATTACATTGAGGTAAGGAGCTAGTTGTTTATTGTTCTCTAGCTGTCAAAGTACAGTTAGGTTAGCCGTCAATGTGACCCGAGAACTGAGGAGGATAAATTATAATCTAAATGCCATATACTAACTAAAATGATAGAGATTAGTCCATAGTCTACTACCCTGACGGTTGTCCCAGGTTCATATGGTCTCCACGGCAGTGTAGGCAGAAGCAGTCTTTGGCCATCACATGAGAAGTCGAGTTTTCTATGGGGGAGGAACATGGGAGAAATGACGTCACCTTGTTTTAGGCAACATGAGACAATTAACTCTCTGGGTGTCCTTTGCTTGTCCACAGCTCAGTCCTGGCTCTGGCAGCAGGCAAAGCATTAGCTCAGTCTTACCCAGTTGCGTACCACCATCCAGGTAGGATCCTTCCTTGTTGCGCCCATATTTTCTTGGAGTCCTTGGAGGGGGTGATCACTGTTAGGATTAATCCAGTAATTTATAAATCAATAATTATGGTTTTGACGCTGTGCTTCAAAAACTTGAGCGAATAACCCATGTTCAGAACTGGCAATAAAGTAGAATAGTAATAAAACAACTTCAAAATTGTACATATTTAAATAATACTTGAATTCCTATTATATTTGATCCGGTAGCCAGTGAATTGATAGCCTAGGTGGCTGGTGTTGCTGTAAAATTATAAAAATAAAATGCTTTAATCCCCCACTAGGTCCGACACCACAGATATCTGCTAGACATCTTCATCTCAGTCAGCAAAGCCTCTCACCCGCTTTGCTCCATCCCATATCATACTGCCGAAGGCCTCCCTCTGAGCCTGGCAGCCATCTCTCTACCCATCTAGTTCCCAAGGCAGGTTTCCATGCCAGAAACACACATCCCAACTCAGTGGTGACCCCTCTGCCAACACACACCCTCCCAAATACAATTCTCCACAAGAAAGAACGCAATAACCTCTGATCCAGTTGATAAGATATAATTGCCCACCTAAACATACAAAGCCCTGTACACATCCATACCTTAAGAACATTCATAACAACCTGTAAAGGTACAGCGTAGAATCTTTTTTTTTTTTTTTTTTTTGGTTCTTTTTTTCGGAGCTGGGGACCGAACCCAGGGCCTTGCGCTTCCTAGGCAAGCGCTCTACCACTGAGCTAAATCCCTAACCCCTACAGCACAGAATCTTAATGTCAGCTTCCATTTTCTCTTCCGCTGGTTTCTCTCCCGTCTCCTCTTCCTTCAAACTTTTCTCCCACCATCCTTCCTTCTCATCCAATGACAGGCCTCATTCTCTCTTGTGCCTGCCTCACCTGTGACATCATCCCACAGCTGGTGGCAGGAGAAAGAAATAACATCCATTCACACATTCCAGACCAGTCAGAAACAAGTATTGTTAGGACTTAGGTAAAATATTAAGGCCTAAATGAAATGTTAAGGCCTAGGTAAAATGTTAAGACCTAGGAACTAGTCTGCCACTGTAAGGAAACTTTTTCATATGCTTCTGCTGTTACTAGGAAACTTTCTAATGCTAAGATTGATTACATGGTCTGTTGTGTTCTATGCCTTTGGAAATCGATCATAATAGAAGTCAGAAGAACTGTTTTGTATAGTTACCCACAGTAAGCTTGAAACAAAACCAACCACCCAACAGCACTTCCTACACCTGTGTATAAGCTTTTATGGTATAAGCTGTCCCTGGGATGGACCCCAACATATGAGAGACACTTACACCAATATAAGAAACTATTTAGAATAAGATTTCCATTTTGAGTAGTGGTTCATTAAGTTGAAGTTCCCAAGACCACCCTGGGAACTGACTTCCTACTTGGCAGTATGAGGTCCAAACTGAATCCCTTCCAGGACCCCTTGAATGAGACTCACAGAGGTGGTGATCAACACAAAAACAAGAGGAGCTTTATTGATTAAACGCGCTGGGGTTGCCTCCATTCGGAAAGAGAAGACCCTAAGCAGACTAACAGGGAATTATATACCTTTGATTGAGGCAGATTTCTAACAATAAGGGCAGAATTTGAACAATGGTAACTAGGCAGGGTACTATTGGTGGGGTGAAGCGACCTTCAAACTGACTCATGGTCAGTGGACCATCTGGGACTTTCTGAGGGGGTTGGTTGGGGAGTCACAGGTGGCTTTGTTCAACAGTTTAACTCGTAGCTGTTCCAGCAACTAAACTAGCTCTACTCCCCCTGGAAGGGAGGGGTCTTTTTGTGCTTGGAGGTTTGTGGTGGAATTTTCCTACTTGCCTCAGATTGACCCCAACTCTGACTCTTTCAGCAGAAAGAGATATGTATGTGGGCCACTGACATCCTGGTTGGTGAGTTAAGACATGAGTGTTGGGCAAGGCAAGTCCCCTGCCACAGTTAAATACCCCAACCAATGGAAACAGGTTAAACGTACAACAAAGACATGTTCCTATGGAAATCCCCTACCCCTAAATCCTGATTGTTGAAGTAACTTGGCACAGATGTTTTTGGATTTGGGGTTTAAAAACATTGTAGGAACTTAACTCAATGTCAAGGTTTAGTTCTTGAATCTGGACCATGGCCCTGGCTGAAGAGTCCTGTTGCATATGCTCAATAAACTACCCCTGTCTGACTGAGATCACTGTTTTCGTGATTTGTGAAGTGATTCCTGGACCCCAACAGTGTGCAGTGGCCATGTACTAGCAAACACTAGTTAAACATACATTGTAAATTAGCTTTTGTTAATCTGAATAGGCATCTATAAGCTTGAAATTTCATCATTATAAAAAAAATATTTTAAACCAGGATTGAGTCAAATACACAGTGTGCTGTAAAAATATAACTGAATTTCTATCATCATATAAAAATTCCGTCCAGCTTAAAATATGGGACTTGTTGCCTTCTTAGTCTAAGAAGAGATACAATAATAAACTGAGACTGTAGGACCCGATCAGCCCTACTCCAGGAGATCCCACTCACAAAAACGCAGAGATGAAGATTGATGCAATAAGCAAGAGTTTTAATAATCCAGTACACTGGGGTGACCCTGTAAATGAGACAGAGGCGACCACACCCTTTATACTGTTTCAGGGTATAGGCTTTAGGTTACAGCATGAGTTAGTTATTTCTCATTGCTGGGGGCTATTATTTTTTTATTTCATTGGTGGCCACCTATTGTCCTTTGAATTCATTGGAGGCCCTTGGTGGGGAAATATCTTTGGCATGCAGAGGGGGCAGTGAAGGCCCCCTGCTAAGGTCAGTTAGCTCATTTCCTGGAACAGGGTGTTTTCCTAAATTCCACCTGGGGTTTGCCTAAGGCAGCCTTTGTCCTTAAGTTTGAAACTTACAAGAATTTATCAGGACTAAGATATTTTATAATGGGTTTTATGCCACGTGGTCATCCCAAGATGGCGAAGTCACATGGCAAGCTGCAAGCCATGTGAACAACATGGATGCCCAGGTCCCTAGAGATGGAGTAAGAGAAAGGTCACCTACCCCGGAATTCCTTAATGTGCTTTAAATCAGGCTTGTGAGCTCTCTTGGTTGTCTATCTTGGTAACGGGAGGCAATGTAAAACTCAAGAAAAGCCCACTGAGTCCTGCGTCCAGGATGTCCCCACCCACAGAGACACAGAGACAGAAATCGATGTGAAAAACAAGAGGTTTTACTAGTCCAGTGCACTGGAGTCGTTTTGCAATCGGGGCAGAGGCGACCCCCGGGAACAAAGGCACACACTTTTTATACCATTTTAGGGGTACAAATTACATCAGCAAGGTTACAGTCTAAACTTGTTGGCTAAGCATATTGACCTTTAAATCTATTGACTAGTAAGTATGACATACATTCAAGCTCCGGCAGGGAGATATCTTTGGCCCTGTAGAGGGAATAGTGGGGGATCCTGGCCCTATTGCGGTTGTGACACTTATAGAATGGGATGTTTACTCAGCAAATCCTTGTGGAGCTCCCGGGTGGGAAGTCCTAGGCACCTGATGTTTTCTAAGATAGCTTTTGTCTGCTTGGTTCCCACATTCCACAACAACAGCATGCTGGACTTCTGCAGAGTGAAACCCTTGTGTTTACACTATATATATATATATATATATATATATATATATATATATATATATATATAATTAAATTTATATATATATATATTAAAATGAGGGCTGCATGCAAATTACATACACACATATACAGACTTAAATCCAAATTACATACACAGAGAGCTGAATTTTAGTTACATACACACATACACATATTCTTAACAAGGGCTATATAGGGATTGGGGATTTAGCTCAGTGATAGAGCGCTTGCCTAGCAAGCTCAAGGCCCTGGGTTCGGTCCCCAGCTCCGAAAAAAAGAAAAAAGAAAAAAGAAAAAAGAAAAAAGAAAAAAAAAAAAACAAGGGCTATATAAAGCCAAATATTGTTGCAGATTATATAAATTTTAACCCATACCTAATGAGCAATTTATAAATCCTTAGACAAGAGTTCACAGCATAATCTTTTTTTTTTTTTCCAGGAAGAGGAATGGGAGAGGGGTGGGTGGATCCATTCTGGCAGGCAGAGAACCAGAGCTATGTGGAGGACTTGGACTCTAGATGGAATTTGCCCTGAAACTGGAAGCAGTTTATGGTGACGAGTAAAAAGGTAAGCTGTTGCTAGGTCCCTGGGAGAAACCTAAAAGAATCGCCTATAAGAAACAACTTCCTTCTAGAAAAAAAAAAGAAAAAAAAAGCCAACTTCCTTATATAATTCACACATTTTTCTCTCTTCCTCTACTCCCCCTCCCCCTCTCCCTCCCCGCCTCCCGCCTCCCTCTCCAGTTCTCCGCCTCCGCCTCCCTACCCCCTCCCCTCCTCTCTCCCTCTCCCCTCCCCCTCTCCCTTCCCCTCTCCCTCTCCCTCTCTCTCTCCCTCTCTCTTCACATGCATGCTCTTTCTTTCTCTTCTATGTCCCCTTTGTCTCCTTCTCCATGGCAACTACACTGACCTCTTCCTATAAAGTCTGTAAACCCACCCATGAGCTTTTCCCCAATAAACCTGCCTTTATATACTTTAATTTGTCTTGAATTGGCTCATTTCATTGGCAGAGGGAACTTATCACTTTACATGTTCTAAATATTAATCTTGTTAAATATGTATCTGACAGAGTTCCTCCCATTTTCTTCTCCCTTATTTCCTTTGTTTTAATTTCGTATAATTCTAACTGTCAATTCATTGATTATTTGGAGTCATTACTTTTCTGATTGCCTAATTAACATATTCATGATTTGTTTAAATCTTTTGCCTATTTGTTATGTGTGTGGGCATGTATTATAATATCCTCTCAAATATGATTTATCCTTCGTTAATTCACACAAGATCAACATGGAAAGACAGATCACTACCTCCAGAAATCCCTTATCTCCACACCTGCTAAAGTATTTTGCAAGTATAAAATGTGGAAATTATCAGCCCCTTTGCAGGGATGTCTGCAAGCATCAGCATCACGATTGGCAGGGAAATGATCTGGGTGAAGTTAAGAAGAAATCAACTTTAACTGGAGCCAGGTCAAAAACTTTGGAGTCTAACCAAGCCGTTGACTGTTTTTCCTACACATTTCAACACAGTGAAACTTTGAGGAAAAAAGTCTCCGTGTTACAATTATCACAACGAAGCTTTAGGAGTGACTGCATTGAAACTCCCTTGCAAAGCACCTGTGACCTTTACCATAAGAATGAGTTCTAGCAGGGCTGGAGAGATGGCTCAGGGGTTAAGAGCACTGACTGTTCTTCCACAGGTCCTGAGTTCAAATCCCAGCAACCACATGGTGGCTCACGACCATCTGTAACGGGATCTGATGCTCTTTTCTGGTGTGTCTGAAGACAGCGACAGTATACTTATATACAATAAATAAATCACAGAGAGATAAAGCTCAGGATTAGCATGTAAACTATGTACAGGATTGGGGTACGGGTGGTGTGTGTGTGTGGATTCGGGGTGAAGGCTGGCTCCACAGAATAGCAAAAGATCAGCAAATATCAGTTAGCACTTCCAAGAAAACAGGCAGGCATCTCCCTTCTGTTGAAAACAGAAAGCACGCATGTTTAACAATTCTGGCTTCTTCGGTGCTTCCTGTAAGCTATGCCTTTGAAACCCATATAAGGGATAGAGCATGTAAAGTTCTATTCTGTCTGGAATATAAGAATTCCCCGAGTCTATACTTCCTCAGGGAGTCTTGCAGAATTCAAATCATCTTGGAGCAGGGAGTGGTAGAAATCGATTGTTGCGGTGCACAGATTCTTTTATTTATTTATTTATTCATTCATTCATTTTTTTTTTTTTACTTATTTACAAAAGTGAAAAATCGTAAAGGGAATTAGGAATCAAAGATGTTAGAAAGTCAAGCCGTGGTTGTAAGTCTCTCTGGGACAGAGAAGTACACAAGGGACTTTTTGCCCACATTCGCCGCCTTGTCAGCACAGCTCACTGAAGTGTGGTGCCTCTTATCTGCACGGAATGGAGGCAGCAACAGTTACATGCATATATTATATCACAACAAAACGGAAGAAAGGTAAGGCTAGGCCTCCTCGAAAGCTTTTAAGTCAACGGTGCTCACAGACACCTGAAAGTGAGCAGACCAAGCCAGAGCTGATCTCATGGTACTTCTAGGATGATGGACTAGCAAGCAAGCACTTCCTTATCCAGGGAGGAGGGTGGGATTTGTCAGAGATGACTCCAGGGATACTTTCAATCTAATCTGATTTACTCAAATGTGATTTTCATTCCATTATTCACGGTATAGGTTCTAGGTCCCATGATGCCCAAGTGCCATGGCCAGAGTAAAGCTGCTATAAAAGTGTATTTGTAGGAACGCAATGTGCCTTGTCCAATGCTCTCTTGCCATTGTCATGTTCAGGACCAGTTTAACCACATTAAGTGCTGCCCTGAAGACCTGAAGTCTACTCATGATCCCTGTGAGTCTGCCCCTAAGTTGATTCCAATTGGTAATAAAGATGCCCACAGCCAATAGCTAGGCAGAAGAGACATAAGTGGGGTTTTCCATTTCCTGAGCTTGGGATCAGAAGAGGAGCTTGAGGAGAAAAATGTGCAAGTAGGAGGAGGAGAAGCCACCATGTGTTAGGCAAGCCTTAAAAAACATGGTTCTGTGGGCTTGTCAATTGGAATTAAGAGCAGCCCAGATACAACATAGTAAGTAGTAAGTAATAATTTGGGATTATCAATAGGAAAGTAGATTCCAATAGCATAGAGGCTAGGTATCTGCCCAGCTCTTGTGCTGCTTAAGGCTTATTTTAAATATAAATACTGAGTGTATTTTTTATCCAAGAACCAACGAAGGTGGGGAACAAATCTCAGGCTTGGTCTTAAATACTTATTACAACACATTTTCTCACAGATGGCCTGATATTTAAAAGTTAAAACTAAAAAAACCATGCAGTGAAATACTGAAGGGCACCAACTACACATGGCCAATCCTAGAGAACATAGGGGGCATGGCACAGTGTGCCTGGATGCACTGGAAGAGCCCCACCCCCAAGTCTCAGCACTGATGTTTTGAAATATAATGCTGCGGCAAGGAGATATCTGACAGACACACGGCAAGACGTGCTGCTGAGAAGTTATGCCGTGCAACAGACCTGGTATAGAAGGGAGTTTATTTAGGGAAAGAGAGGGTGGTGAGAGCCTGGAGCAGGGGTAGAGTCAGATGAACAGACATGCAGACAGGCAGACAGGCAGACAGCCCAGAGCAGAGCCTCGAGGGTAGAGAAATGGATGGGACACAGGGAAGGACAGATAGGGGGATAAAGACAGGTGGGAACACAAGGGAACAGAGGGAGGGAGGGAGAGGGGGAGGGAGAGGGGGAGGGGGAGAACTGCTGTGGCAGGTCAATCTTTTTATATGTAACCCACACCTGAAGCACTTGGGGGTAGGAGATGACATAAACCATTGCTAGGCTCCTAACAGGAGCCTAGTGGAATCACCTGTAAGCTAACATGTGGGTCTCCTGATGTGATGCTCTGAGCACAGGTATTGCCTATGCATAGGTCCCGCTGTCTCACTATCAACATCAGAAAAACACAGGCAGAAAGACATTCCGAAAGGACGGAACAACCAAGGATCGTATCCGTTCATGGTAAGGGTAAGAAAGAAAAAAAGGAACCACTGAGAAACGGCTCCTGTAAAGGAGAACAAGCAGGTATAATCCCAGACAATCTGGAAGTCGACCTGGAACCAGCAGAGAAACAAGAAATGAAATCCCTTCCAGAGCTGGCTATGGTTTTGTACAACTACTGTGCTAGCACAGAAGCTGAAGTAGGAGGGTTTCGATTTTGAGGCCAGCCTAAGCTACAAAGCTAAGATCTATTTAGAAAACAAACAAATATTGTAAACCAAAAGTACTAATTAGCAGTTAGGATAGTTGTAAAAATATTAACGTAAGCTGGGCATGGTAGTGAATGCCTTTCATCCCAGCACTGAGTAGACGGAGGTCGGTGAGGGGAGTTGTAAGCCAGGCTAGGATACATAGTGAGTTGCAGGACCACCAGAGATACACCATGAGACCTTAGCACAAAAATCAATCCAACGAACAAAAAGCTGAAAAAATATGCAATGTAAGAGCACGTGTTTCCTGAGTTTATCAAGTAACAATAATCTGACTTCCTGTTTACACGTCCTTGTATGGCTGTACCGAAGGACATCAGTTCTCAGGAAAGACAAAACACAAATGCGTGACTTCTCACGGAGGGAGAAACTACTATTGCAAAAGAAGTTCTATAACCAGCGAGCAAAAACAAAAGGGCGGGAGACAGGGGAAACCAGACTGAAGAAATGGCTCAGTGGATAAAGTACCTGCCACAGGATAGCCTGAGGACTTCAGATCCCAGCACCTCACCCTCCACAAAAATGAGAGTGAGGGTGTGTGCGTGCGTGCGTGAGTGCGAGTGCGAGTGCGTGCGTGTGTGCGCGAGTGCGTGCGTGCGTGCGTGCTTGCGTGTGTGTATAAATAGATCATTGGGTTGCTGGCCAATGATTTAACCTACCTGCCTAACCTACCCAGTGAGCCCAGGTAAAACCCTGTCTCAACAGACGCAAGCGTCACCAACAGAATACAAGAGATGGACGAGAGAATTTCATGCATAGAAGATACCATAGAAGATAAGGACATATTGGTCAAAGAAAATACAAAAGGTGAAAAGTTCCTAACCCAACATATCCAGGAAATTCAGGACACAATGAAAAGATCATCCCTAAGAAAAATAGGAAGAGAAGAGAGTGACGCTTCCTAGCTCAAAGGGCCAGAAAACATTTTCAACAAAATCATGGAGGAAAACTTCCCTAAACCTATACCACACCAAATTAATTGAACAGAAGAGAAAATCTTCCTGCCATATAATAACGAAAAAGAAAACCTAAATTTACAGAACAGAGAAAAAATATTAAAAGCTATAAGAAATAAAAGCAACCTATCAAAATTACACCAGACTTCTCAAGAGAGATGACGAAAGCCAGAAAATCTTGTACAGATGTTTTACAGACCTTAAGAGACCACAGATACCAATCCAGACTACTGTACCCAGCAAAACTCTCAAACACCCTAAGTGGCGAATCCAAGATATTCCATCACAAAACCAAATGTAAGAATATCTTTCTACTAATACAGCTCTACAGAGGATACTAGAAGCAAAACTTCAACACAAGTAGGGTGTTCACACAGAAGAAAACACAAGAAGTTAATCATCTCCAACAAACCCAAAAGAAGAGAAACAAACACACACACACACACACACACACACACACACACACACACACACTAACACCCCCAACAACAAAATTAACAGAAACTCACAACCATTGGTCCTTAATATCTCTTAATATCAATTGGATCAATTCCCCAATAACAGAACATAAGCTAACAAACAGGATCCATCCATCATTTTGCTCCATACAAGAAGCATACCTCAGCAGCAAAGTCAGACTCAGAGTAAAGGACTGGAAAAAGTTTTCCAAGCAAATGACCAGTACCAAGAAACGAGCTGGAGTAGCCATTCTAATATCCCATAAAACAGATTTTCAACCAAAAGTTGTCACAGGAGGTAGGGAAGGACACTTCATAATCACCACAGGAAAAATTCACCAAGATGAACTCTCAATTCTGAACATTTATGCCCCAAATGCACAGGCACCCACATCTGTAAAAGAAACTTTACTAGAGTTCAAATCACACATTGAATCTCATACAATAATAGTGGGGGACTTCAATACCCCACTCTCACCAATTAAATAAAATAGAAACTGAACAGAAGTTATGAACCAAATGGACTTAACAGCTATCTACAGAACATTTCACTCCAAAACAAAAAAATCTACCTTCTTCTAGGCATCTCCTGAAACCTTCTCCAAAATTGGCCATATAATTAGACACAAAGCAAGCCTCCACAGATACAACAAGATTGAAATAATTCCATTCATCCTATCAGATTACCATGGACTAAGGCTAGACTTCAACAACAACAAAACAACAGAAAGCCCACATATTCATGGAAATTGAACAACTCTCTACTCCATAATAATTTGGTCAGGGAAGAAATAAAAAAAAATTAAAGACTTTCTAGAATTCAATGAAAATGAAGGCACAACATACCTTAACTTATGGGACATAATGCAAACAGCATTAAGAGGAAAATTCACAGCACTAAGTGCCTGTGTAATGAAATTGGAGAAATCCTATACTAGGAACTTATCATCACACCTGAAAGCTCTAGAACAAAAAGAAGCAAACACACCCAAGATGGCAGGAATTAATCAAACTCAGGGCTGAAATCAACCAAGTAGACACAATGAAAATAATCCAAAGAATCAACAAAGCCAAGAGCTGGTTCTTTGAAAAGATCAACAAATAGACAAGCCTGTAGTCAAACTAACTAAAGGGCACAGAGGCTGTTTTCAAATTAATCGGAAAAGAAAGAGAGACATAACAATAGAAACTGAGGAAATTAAAAAAAATCACCAGACCTTTCTACAGAACCTATACTTGATAACCTGGAAAATCTAGATGAAATGGATGATTTTCTAGACAGATAGCATATACCAAAGATAAATCAAGAACAGGTAAACTATCAAAACCACCCCATAATCCCTAAGAAAATAGAAGCAGTCATTAAAAACTTCCCCCCAGAACCCCCCCAAAAAGAGAAAGCCCAGGGCCAGATGGGTTTTTTGCAGAATTCTACCAGACCTTCATAGAATTGGTAATACCAATATTCCTCAAACTATTCCACAAAATAGAAACAGAACACTACCTAATCTAATTCTATGAATCCACGGTTTCCGAAGCCACACAAAGACCCAACAAAGAAACAGAACTTCAGACCAATTTTCCTTAAGAATATGAATGCAAAAAAAATACTCAATAAGAGTCTCAAAAACTGAATCTGAGTACACATCAAAACCATAATTTACCACGATCAAGTAGGCTTCATTCCTGGGATGTAGGGATGGTTCAATATATGAAAATTCATCAACATAATACAGTATATAACCAAAAAAATCACATGATCATCTCATTAGATGCTGAGAAAGCATTTGACAAAATTCAACACTTGAAGTCAAGGTATCGCTATTTGAGGATGATATGATAGTATACATAAGCAACCCAAAAATTTCTACCAGAAAACCCATACATCTGATAAACAACTTCAGCAAAGTGGTTAGATATAAAATTAACTCAAACAATTCTGTAACCTTCCTTTATACAAATAAGGAATGGGCTGAGAAAGAAATTAGGGAAACAACACCCTTCACAACCATCACAAGTAATATAAAATATCTTGGTGTGACTCTAACCAAGCATGTGAAAGATCTGTATGGCAAGAACTTTGAATCCTTGAAGAAAGAAATTTAAGAAGACTTCAGAAAATGGAGAGAACTCCCATACTTACGATTGGTAGGATTAACATAGTAAAAATGGCCATCTTACCAAAAGCAGTCTACAGACTCAATGCAATCCCCAACAAAATTCCAACACAATACTTCACAGACATGGAAAGAGCAATTCTCAACTTCATATGGAAAAACAGAAAACAACCCAGGGTAGCAAAAACAATTCTCAACAATGAAAAAAATTGTGGAGAAATCACCATCCTTGACCTCAAGCTATGCTACAGAGCAATGGTGATTAAAAACTATATGATGTTAGTCTAGAGACTGACAAGTTGATCAATGGAATAGAGCTGAAGACTCAGAAATAAACCCACAGAGCTATGGACATTTGTTCTTTGACAGAGTAGCCAAAACCATAAGTAGAAAAAAAAAGAAAACAAATGGTGCTGGTCTAACTGGCATTCTGCCTGTAGAAAAAAGAACTTGATCCATATTTATCACCTTGTACAAAGTTCAAGACCAAGTGGATCAAGAACCTCAAGATAAAACTAGAGACACTGAATCTAATAGAAGTGAAGCGAAATGGGACAGAGCCTTGAACTCATGGACCCAAAGGAAAATTTCCCGAACACCAATGGCTCAGGCTCTAAGATCAACAACTGACAAATGGGACCTCAGGAAACTGAAAACCTTCAGTTTCAGTAAGACAAAGGGCATTGTTAATAGGACAAAATGGCAACTTAGATCCAATAGAGTACTAATATCCAAAATATATAATGAACTCGAGAAGTAAGAATCCAAAAAAGCAAATAACCCAACTAAAAAAATAGTATACAGAGCTAAGGAGAGACTTCTCAACAGAGGAATCTCAAGTGACTGAAAAGCACTTAAAGAAATATTCAACATCCCTAGTGCTACATAAGGGAAATGCAAACCAAAACAACCCCGAGATCCCACCTTACACCAAACAGAATGACTAAGATCAAAAACTCAAGTGGGAGCTCTCCTCTACTGCTGGTAGAAGTGCAAACTCATAGAACCACTTTGGAAGTCAATTTGGCGGTTTCTCAGACACCTGGGAATAGTCTACCCGAAGACCTAGCTATACCACTCCTGGACATATACCCAAAAGACACTCTACCGTCCCACAAAGATACTGCCCAACCGTGTTCACAGCAGCTTTAGTTGTAGTAGCCAGAAACAGGAAACAACCCAGATGTCCCTCAACTGAAGAATGGGTAGAGTAAAAGGGTCACCTACACTGAAACACTATTTAGCTATTAAAAAACAAGACAAGATGAATTTTGCAGGCAAGTGGATAGAACATGAGAATATCATGCTGAGTTAAGTAATCCAGTCCCAAAAGAACATGCATGGTATATATTCACTTATGAGTAAATATTATCCATAAATACAGTTACACTACACAGACCCAAAAAAGTCATAATAGGTTAATGGGAGGGGGCTGGGTGGGAGAGGAAATAGCAAAGAGAATGGGAGGTCATGAACAGGTGTGGGAAGGGACAGGACAGATGGCCAAATGGCCATGAGAATTAATGAAAATCTGCAATTGACTTGGGTGGGGAGGTGGGGGAGCATTTCCAGGAACAGACAGAGACCTGGGATAAGGGAGGCACCCAAGGGTATCCTTAGCTGTGACTCACAGCATTGAGGATATGGGCCCTGAAGAGGCCACCCCCTGTAATCAAGGAGGAACACCAATGGACTCATACCAAAATTTATCAGGGGATGGAGCAAAGACTGAGGGGATGGCCAACCAATAACTCAACCAATTTTAGACCCCTTCCATGGGCAAGCATCAATCCCTGACTCTATTACTGAAATAATGCTTGCAGGCAGGAGTCTAGCATGACTGTCCTCTGAGAAGCTCCACCCAGCAGCTGACTCAGACAGACGCAGAACAAACAGTGAATGGAGCTTGGAGGTTCTTATGGAAGAATAGGAGGAAGAATTTCAGTCCTGAAGGGGAAAGGAACTCAACAGAGTCAATTAACCTGGACTCTCACAGACTGAACCACCAACCAGAGAACATACATCGGCTGGACCTAGGCCTCCTGGCACATATGTAAACGATATGCGGCTTGGTCTTCATGTGGGTCCCAAACAACTGGAGCAGGGGCTATACCAAAAGATGTTGCCTTTCTGTGGGATATGTCCTTCTAGCTGGACTGCTTTGTCTAGTCTCAGTGGGAGAGGATGTGCCTAGCTTCACAGAGACTTGATGTGCCAGGGTTGGGGGAAATCAAAGGAGTCCCCCACTCATTCAGAGTTAGAAGGGTGGGGGGGTTGGAGAAAGGCTTGTGTAAGAGGGTGACCACCAAGAGGGGGGCAGTGAATGGGATGTAAAATGAATAAGTAAAAGAAAACAAATAGGGGTTGGGGATTTGGCTCAGTGGTAGAGTGCTTGCCTAGCAAGCGCAAGGCCCTGGGTTCGGCCCCCAGCTCCGAAAAAAAGAATAGAAAAAAAAAAAAAAGAAAACAAATAAGTAAATAAATAATAACAAAAGATCTTGTCTCAAAAAACAAGACTTAGCACAGCGCATTGTACACAGACCTTGGACACTGTTCCTCCAGAGGCAGAGGTAGAAGCAAGTGGATCTCTGTGAGTTCCAAGACAGCTTGATCTATATATTGATACTGAGCTTTGAGCCAGTCAAGGTATGGCCTAGTGAGTAAAAGTGGTTTTGGGATCTCTGGGAGATAGCAGTTCGGTACCTAGAACCCATAATCAATGGCTCACAATGACTGTAAGTCCAGCTCCAGGGGACCTGACACCTTCTTTTGACTATTCAGCAAGTGCTCAAATGCAGGATATGCATGTGTGTGGTGAGTGTGTAAGTGCATGTGTGCACACATACAAGCATACACACAATAAATGAATAAAATTTATAACAAAATTATTTTCTACTTGGCGGTAATTTCACATGCACATTCTTGCAAAGTAAAGTAAACTTTAGTTTCGAAACTATATCTGTATTGTAACCCTGAGAAACTTTAAAAATAATTTTATGGGATAACACAAATTTTATCTGAAAAAAAATGATGCTTCACGTCTTGTGCAGCATTCTTCAGAAGCTAGATATTTAGTGAGGATAAATTTGAGATAGAGAAACACTGTAATAAAATAAAAGGAGATTTTGCCAATGTTCTTTTTTATTCACTCTAAGTTCGTAAGATGCGATTGCTGAAAATACCATATGCTATGGATGTAGGACACAGAAAAGCCAACCTCAAGTGTGCTGGGAACTTCCTCTCATGGCTAGCTATCAGAGAGCTGGAACGTGCTAAGCAGACTGATGAGGGAGAAAGATATCAATGGTCCTACCTAGCATTGGAACCTGGACCTTCCAAGTAAATTATGTCCACTAATGAAACAGTGGCATGACTGTTAAGGTGTAACCAGCCACTTTATTATTGGATTTGAAGCCTGGTTCACAAAAGGGAATTTAATGGTATTGTAATTCTGGTTGTAAATTGGTATTATAAAGCCCTTGACTGGGAGGCCATAGGCCCCAGAGTAGAACCTGCTATTAGTATTTTGATAAATACTCTTGCTGTCAAATTGCCTTTTAAATATGTATACCCATAGACCTTGGTTGCTCTCAACCTAGGTCAGAGAAGCTTCATTTTTGCAGTGGGCAGAGATCATATCTGGTCAAATGCTGAGAATAAAAGACTGAATATTCAGCCCTAAAAGAAACATCTGTGGTAACCTCACTGTAAGTGAAATTATACATTCTAGCTGGCCTGTATAAAAGTCATACACTCCAGGTATTTTATTTATAAGCTGTAAACCTAGGTTGGGCAGGCTATGGAGCTGTTCTAACTTACGTCCCAGCCATATGCCTCTTGTTACTTGTTGTTTCTCTTGGCCGCATGTTCATGGTCCATCTCCTCTCATGATAGCTTCCTCCTCTCCTGGTGTCCTTTCTTCTTGACCCCCGGTTAGGTAACTGAAAACCTACCTGCCTTTATCCACTGCCCAGTCACATACTTTAACCTTTTAATGACCAATTAACTTGGAGAGCAAGGTTACATAGTATCACTTGGTGTACAGGAAGATCTCCTCATAGAGGGCAACCAGATCTTGGAGGCCAGTATTTAGTGTTTGAATACATAGCAGCCCCAGAGCAATCCCAACACCTCACCACAACCAAGGCCCAGGGAATAGCACAGGAAAAGAGGCAGAAATTAAGAGCTGAAGCGTGGGAGTTGGGGTGAGTGCTGTGAAATGCTACCATCCAAATACAACAACACTATCACACTCACAGACTCACAGCATCTGTGGTTATCTCCACAAGACCTGAGCAAGATCAAGCCAGCCGAAATCCAAGCATAAGGTGGGTTTGATGATCTTTAAGTCTTTACTGAAGAGCTAATAGGAGCTCATAACTGTTTGCAGAGTGAGAATCACTTGTTTCTGAGAAGGCAACTACTTGTCCATTACTGTGTTTCACTGTCATATACATATGGGCTACACTGTTTGTGGTGGTTTTAATATGCTTGGTCTATGGGAAGTGGCACTATGAGAAGGTATGGCCTTGTTGGAGGAAGTGTGACACTGTGGGGATGGGCTTTCAGGTTTTGTGCTCAAGAACCATATAAGAATCTTCCCCAAATGCCTGTAGGAAGACAGTCTCCTTCTTTGGTTACCTTTGGATCAAGATGTAGGACACTTAGCTTCTTCTAGAGCCTTCTATCTGCTTGGAAGCAGCCACGTTTCCCACCAGGAAAATAATGGACTGAACCTCTGAAACTGTAACAATTGGTACTAGGAGTTGTGGTACTGCTGTGATAGACCAGATCATGCTTTTGTTTGGAGGAATGTGGATTTTGTGACTTTTGAAAGCAGTGGAAAGCTTTAAATGGAGCTTAATGGGCCATACTAGTAGAAGCATAGAAGACGGTGATAATGAGAATAATTTAAACTGTGGGGGTCTGGCACTAGTTGTTTCAAAGAGGTAGAATTTTAGTATGCTGTGAGTCTGTTCTTGTGATATTTTGGTGAAAATATGGATTCTTTTTGCCCTTGTCCAAAGAGTCTGCCTGAGGCCAAGGTGAAGAGATTCAAAATAATTGCATTGACAAAGGAAGTCTGAAATCAACCAAGTTTAGACTCTGGCCTCTGATTAGCTCTTATAAGGAGCATTTTGATCAAGTATGGCAAGCATAGAAAGAAAAATTACAGAATGTGTGGTCCAAGTATTAAGAGAGAACCAGGAAGTACAATGAAGCTAAATCCTTCATTGAAGGATATTAAGTGGAATTAAGGGAGTGGTGACCTTGGGGCAAATCCCACCCAGCTATGCTCATTGTTTATGTGTTTGCAATTGAGCAAGGAATAGTTATATCATGTTAGGCATTATTATTACCTGGTTAGGGCTAGAAGACCTGGCTTTCTATTTGGAACTTGACAAGGGATGGCACATACTTTTGATCAGGACGTTGAGGCATAGTGGCCGTGAAAAGCTTAGGTCTAGGCATGGTGACACATGCCTTCAATCCCAGTAGGCAGAGACAAGCAGATCTCTGATTTCGAGGCCAGCCTGGTATAGAGTAAATTCCAAGTAGAGAAAAGCTTAGGTTGAGAGGTGATGACTTTAATCCCAACATTCAGGAGACAGAGGCATGTAGATCTCTGAGCTCAAGGTCATTTAAAGAGCAAGTTCTAGGACAGCCAAGTCTAAGCAGTAAAGGATGTAACAGACCTAGGGGAAGCGGGTGTGGTGGGGTGTGGTGGGGGGGGTGGGGGGTCGGGGGGGTGGGGAGGTGGGGTGTTCCAGTTTCAGCAAGTAGAGCTCAGCAGCTTCAGCCACATGGCTCTAGTTTCATAGTCAAGAATAGAAGGGGTTACTGGGTCAATTGATGCTGGTTAGCTGGAGTTAAGAAATTAACACTGATTAAGAAAAAGCCAGCAGCATTGAGGTGAAATCTTCTTAAAAGTATTTTCTGAGAGCGCAGAGAAGCTGTGTGTCCAAAGGTGGCAATGTGTTGCCTGTAATTTTTTTTCTCCATCTTTATTAACTTGGGTATTTCTTATTTTCATTTCAATCGTTATTCCCTTTTCTGGTTCCCGGGCCAACATCCCTCTAACCTCTCCCCCTCCCCTTCTCTATGGGTGTTGCCCTCCCCATCCTCCCCCCATTACTGCCCTCCCCCCAACAATCCCGTTCACTGGGGGTTCAGTCTTAGCAGGACCAAGGGCTTCCCCTTCCACTGGTGCTCTTACTAGGCTATTCATTGCTACCTATGAGGTCAGAGTCCAGGGTCAGTCCATGTATAGTCTTTGGGTAGTGGCTTAGTCCCTGGAAGCTCTGGTTGCTTGGCATTGTTGTTCATATGGGGTCTCGAGCCCTTTCAAGCTCTTTCAGTCCTTTTTAAGATTCCTTCAACAGGGGTCCCGTTCTCAGTTCAGTGGTTTGCTGCTGGCATTCACCTATGTATTTGCTGTATTCTGGCTGTGTCTCTCAGGAGAGATCTACATCTGGTTCCTGTCGGCCTGCACTTCTTTGCTTCATCCATCTTATCTAGTTTGGTGGCTGTATATGTATGGGCCACATGTGAGGCAGGCTCTGAATGGGTGTTCCTTCTGCCTCTGTTTTAAACTTTGCCTCCCTATTCCCTCCTAAGGGTATTCTTGTTCCCCTTTTAAAGAAGGAGTGAAACAGTCACATGCCTGTAATTTTTTTAAAAAATGAACACTTGCTCCAGCTAGGCTCTGAAATCAGCAGCCATCGGCCAGTTAGTCAACCCCCTTGGCTAGCTAATGCTTTTCCAAGATCCCAGCTCTGCTTCAAGAACAGTCACTGCCTATTTTCCAAGAGTGCTGCCTATTCCTCCTTGCTCTGTCTCACCCAGCTCCCATTGCTAGCTTCACCGAGCCACCCTGGGCTTTTTGTTCCTTGCCCAAAGCTAGCAATAGCCATGTCACCCAGCTCCCTCTAGCCCCATGGAAGGAAAACACTAGAGGCTTTTATATTTTAAAACTGACCAGGTAACTCAAAGGCTAGGCGAAGAATATCCTGTCCCATCCTCTTTAGCCTCCACAGCTGCCTGTGGAGGCTACAAACTGTCGTTGCCCTGAGAGACCTACAACTCTTCAGTTTCCTATCCACTCGATAGCCTGGTCTGACTCGCCTACCCTCCTCCATCCCCCTCTCTTCCTATCCAGTCTGGAAATCCTGTCTTATCCTTCATCCAGCAATTAGCTTCTGCCATCTTTATTGACCCAATCAAGAACCAATGAGGGAACGTGATTTAGTTATCAGCTCCTCCCCCTACAGCCAAGGTTGTCTCTCGTGTGAGCAGCTAGACCCAGTAATGTATGAGAATCACCCAGGTGATACAGGATTTGAAGGCACAAAGGGGTTATGGCGAGCAGCTGAGGCCTGGCACCATGAGAGGACTGGAAAGGCCACTGATAAAGGCGCAGCTTCAGATGCTGTTGACAGCCCAAGATTGAAGGGGTCATGCAAAGAAGTTAAGTCTTGGCTCCATGAAGAGAGCCTATGAGAGGCTATTGGTGAAGCCCAGTTGCAGCAGAAGACCCCAGTGTATTGGAGATGCCAGTAGCATGGGGTGACCGCCAAGAACACTAACATCAGTGGACTTGAGTCAGTCTCAGCCTAGAGCGCTACAGAGGGCAGAGCTGGAGAAGTGACCCATGCCCTTTGGAGGAGCCCAGAAGATCATGTGTGGATCCCAGACATTAGAATAAGAAGCCGTGAGGTTGAAGTTGCCTTGGAGTACTCAAGATGTAAGAGATACCTGACACCTGCTGAGGAATGTTGCTAACAGGGAGTGGAACCAGCCCAAGAGAAAGAAGTTTGTTGCTGTCAACAAAGAGGAAAGGAATGGAGATCTGAAGAGCATCTTGTCATCAGACATGGAGATAGAGAGGTTGGAGTTTGCCCAGCTTGATTTGGTCCAGTATTTTCTCACTACGATGCTTTGGAATAGTAACATACATTCTTTGATGCTTGAAGTACACAATGTGTTTTCATATTTTAATTTTATAGGGGATAACAATTAAGAGATTGCATGAATCTCAGAAGATTGAACATCGAACATTTAAACATCGTTGAGATTGTGGTGGACTATGAGGACTTTTGAAATTGGACTAATGTATTTTTACATTATGTTATATCTAGGTATGTCACCTATACACTCATTTGAACAAAGCCTGTGGGTGGCAGGAAGTGGAATGTGGTGGTTTGAATGTGGTTGGCCTACGGGAAGTGACCCTTTCAGGAGATGTAGCCTTGTTGGAGGAAGTGTGTCACTGAGGAGGTGATCTTTGAGGTCCTATGCCCAAGTTCCACCCAGTGTGGAGGAAGAGTCACTCTTGGCTGCGTGTGGGGAGACAGTCTCCTTCTCTGGCTACCTTTGGATCAAGATGTAGAGCACTCAGCTCCTTCTAGAGTACTGTGTCTGCCTGGAAGCTGTCAGGCTTTGCACCATGATGATAATGAACTAAAGCTCTGAAATTGTAGCCAGCCTCAATATAAAAAAAATGTTTTATAAGAGTTCCCTTGGTCATGGTATCATTTCACAGCAATGAAACCCTAAGGCATGGATCTTAGTGGTTTACAAAATGATTACAACAAGGAATTGGAAGGGTTTGTCTTAGAGATTTATAGAGAGTTGAAGGGGTAAATATGATCATATTTCATACATGTATGGAATTCTCAAAATAAAAGATTAACTAGACAATACAAGAATTTCACTTTATGTTCTGTTCACCATTCCTTCCCTAGCACCTTATTTATAGTTTGGAGGTGAAGATTTAGAAAATTTACCATAGTAGGAAAGCATTCTTCTTCTTTTTTTTTTTTTTTTTTCGGAGCTGGGGACCGAACCTAGGGCCTTGTGCTTGCTAGGCAAGCGCTCTACCACTGAGCTAAATCCCCAACCCCGTAGGAAAGTATTCTAATATTACATTTCTGATATTAACAAAAGCCATGAAAGTACAGACAGTTCTGAACAAGATAATAAAAGAAAGGAAGAAAGAAGAGATGAAAGGGAATTTTATAAGTGTTTTGTTAGGTGTCAAGTAAGGCGTAAGAGCACAAATGTCAAGCACTTTGATAGCAGAAAATATCGAAGTCGCTCTTTAATTTAAAAAATGTAACATTAACGTCTTAAAGTTCAATTTACAAGGTAGGTTTTATAGAATATAGCATTTTATAGTATCCTGTTCTACATTGTAGCAGAGTAATAAATGTGGATCAGAAAGTAAACAAGGGCTAGAGAAATGGCTCAGTGGTTAAGAGCACTGACTGCTCTTCCACAGGTCCTGAGTTCAAATCCCAGCAACCACATGGTGGCTCACAACCATCTGTAATGGGGTCTGATGCCCTCTGAAGAAACACTTATATATGTAAAATAAATAAGTAAATAGTTAAAAAAAAAGAAAGGTGTTTAAAAAAATGTAAACAAGTGGACCTGCCTTGATTCTTGACCCAGCTAAGTGAACATTTCAAGTGTTATAGTGGGAAACAGTGAAGGACCAAGAGCATAATTTAGTTGAAAAGTTTGTTGGCGTTTTTGCTATTTGTTTTTATTTTTATTTAATTTCTTGTTTGTCTTAGTTTTTGCTTTATGAAGTAATTGGATATAATAGTAATTTTCAAAGCATGTGGTTTTTCTCTAACCCCCGCTCCCTGGCTATTGAATGGATGAGACTAAGACTGTTTAATCAATCTTTACAGCACAAGACCCAGATAGTCATTGATCTATTCTAATCCACTAGGCTAATCTGGCTATTGGTCTTGCTTTTCGGACTTCAGGTGTTTTCTCTGAGTATGTCACCCTGAAAGATCCTAGCTCGAGTCTCAGGATCTTTCAACCCCTCTCTCCCTCTAGCTGGCAGAAGTCCCACCCTATTCTCTCTTCTGCCCAGCCGTTGGCTGATTAGCTTTTTATTGACAAGGCAGAGTATAAGTGGTTAGCATTGTTTGCACAATCTTGAAACAGGAGATATTTGAAAATAAGCATTACAATGCCATGTCCAGATTGCAACAGAAATGAGCATTTAGTAACACAAGGATAAACTTTATACCATGCACAAAAACATGCCCACAATTGGGTTTTTTATTAACACTGACCAATTGCAGCTGTGGAACCGGGAGCCTGGTAGAGACCAGCACCATCCCGTAGAGCAAAAGAAATTCTTTACAATCACAGAAGAAGCTAAACGGGAAGGGTTTCAGAGTTTATAAATTTATGGAAGGTACCAGACAAGCTATAAGGCCATAATTTAAGAAACTGGTTTTTTCCTTACCCTTTTTTGTGGCTGCTTAGTGTTATGAAGTTAGTAACTTAAGAAAGATAATAGCATAGCAGTTCTCCTCCAAGGGCTGTTTGTTTGTTTACACAGAAATAAGTTAATTCAGGCTTCCTATTCCCCATTACTAGGAGTCTTCACTAGGGTCATCCTTGTATGTTCTAAGGAGTCTCCTCCGCCAACCAGGCAAGGCTTCCTGATACACCAACTGAGATACACATCTTCCACCTACAATTTGTCCTGCCTGCAAGATGCATTGGGGTAATGGTGGCAAAAGACTGCTGGGAGTGGCCAACCAGTAACTGATCCAACTTGAGGCCCTTGCCATTAAGAGGGAGCCCATCCCTGACACTGCCTAGATGACCAGGAACCAAGAAGCTAGATGGCCCAGAGGTCTAGAGTAGGACCAAACACAACTGGCAACAACAGCAACAAAAAAGTCAGAGCCCCATAGGCAAACATTAAGTAGAGCTCAGGAATCCTGCAGAAGAGGGGGAAGGGGAGGAAAGATTATAGGAGCCAAAGGAGTAAAGACACTAGAAGAAGACCCACCGGAATCAACTAAGGATCACAGAAGCTCACAGAGATTAAAGCAACCATCATTGACCCTGAATTGGTTGGGGCTAGGTCCCCTGCCTACATGCTATGGTTGTGTAGCTTGGCGTTCTTATGGGAGTCCTAAAAGTGGGAGTTGGCAGTGGTGGTGGTGGGGTCTTAGAGTTTCTAATGCTGTGAAGAGACACCATGACCATGACAACTCTTATAAAGGACAGCATTTAATTGAGTCTGGCTTATACAGAGGTTTAGTCCACTAATGTCATGGTGCATGCTGAGTACAGGCAGGTATGATGCTGGGAAAAAAAAAATCAGAGATTTTGGCAGTTAGTAATAAGTGAACTCAAAGTCCCACCCCTCGTGACATACTTCCTCCAACAAGAGTCACTTCCTATGGTCTAAGCATTCTTACACAGGAATCTCTGGAGGCCATTTCTATTCAAAGGACCACAGGGGCGTCTTTGTCTGCTTTTGTGATCCTTTTCCTCCTACTGGGTTGCATTACCCAAGCCTTTATATGAGTCTGAACCTAGTTACTGGTTATGCTATGTTTGCCTGCACTTTTCTGAAGGGAAACACAGGAGGACTGGATCTCGGGAACAGAGGAGGTGGCATAGAAGGATTGGGGGCAGTAGAGAAAGGGAAACTTCTGTCAGGATGTAATGTATGTGAGAAGAATAAATAAATTAAAAAAAAGAAGTTATTTAAGCCAGGGGCCATGGTTTCCTCCTTTTAATACCAGGCAGAGGCAGGCAGAGCTCTGTGAGTTTGAGGCCAGTCTGGAGTTCAAGGACAACCAGGGTTACACAGTGAGACTCTGTCAAAGAGGGGTGGGGGAGAGGCTGAAGCAATGGCTCAACTGTTTTTTTTGTTTGTTTGTTTTTGTTTTTTTGTTTTGTTCTGTTTTTTTTTTCTTTTCTTTTCTTTTTTTCGGAGCTGGGGACCGAACCCAGGGCCTTGCGGTTGCTAGGCAAGCGCTCTACCGCTGAGCTAAATCCCCAATCCCCAACCCCAATGGCTCAACTGTTAAGAGGGTTGAGGGCACTTGCTCCTCTTTAGAGTCTGAGTTTAGTACCCAGCAGCTACATTGGGCAGATTTCAACCACCTATAACTCAAATTCTGGGAGATCTGATGCCGTCTTCTGGACTCTAAAAGTTCTCTCTCTCTCTCTCTCTCTCTCTCTCTCTCTCTCTCTCTCTCTCTCACACACACACACACACACACACACACACACACACACACACACACACACACACTCATACACACACACGTTAAAAAAAATGAAACCAAAGAAACAACTACATTGAATTAGGGGGATCAGCAGGAAGTTCCCAAGAGATTTACGGGCATCAGCCTCAGCCCTGACTACCCGACAGTTGAAACTGGCCCATCACAGAGGCTAAAGGCTGGCCTATTCCTTTTTAATCCTATGGCATTTGGAATCCTCCCACAGGGGCTGTGAAGTCCATCCACAAGAGGAGGAAATGCACATGAGGCATTGCGGTGTCCTGGCCCAAATGACTTCCGTTAACAGAGGGATTGCCCAAGGACCTCTGAGGTTATAAGCTGGTCTTGGAAAAGCCCGCTGTGTCAGCTGATGCATGCTGGGAATTGATAATGTGATCAGTGGGGAGCCTGGAAGTCTATCAAGCTTTCGACACTTTGGCACCAGTATGTCATGCGTGCAATTGAAAGCTGGGCAGGCTGGTGGTTCACTAGAGACCATAGGCAATCAGGCACCGAAGACTACCAAAGAGCTGATTCTGACGCAATCGCATTAGGGCCTCTGTATTATAAGTTTGAGCTTAGGTCCCCTGCCAGCCCTGACACAGCAGGATGGGCAGGCAGAACCTTGAGCCTAGTTTTAGGGAAGCATTTATAGAGGCAAGAAGCGGGTATCTATCCTGGCACACACCTGATTGAGCAGCCACTGTGGCCTGTTACATAATTGACTGGTGCTGGGAGCCAAACCATAGGCTTAACTTCTGCTTTCCTCCTGATTGGTGGTCGCTAGAAAGTGAAGGGGCAGGGGCAGGCTTGTAACCTGGAGGTGCAGATTTATTGTGAAATGTTCTGGAAGTCGGTGTTAGACACAGGTCTTGTTGGGAGGTAACCTGGAAATTGGTGTTAGACAAAGGTCTTGTTAGGGGTAACCTGCAAACTGGTACTAAGCACCACTTCGTTAGCAAACTTGAGTTTAACCTTAGGTCAGGTTCAGTTAGATGGAATCTGATTCACAAGATTTGGTCTGTCACAGTAAAGCCATTCACCTGCAGTGGAGGATCTAGAATGTGCTGGAAATCCAGCAGCAACCTTGAAGAATCTTAATAGAATAAAATAAAATAGAAAAATGACATTCTATTTAAATATTAAACATTTAGTATATTATATAGAATACATTATATAGTAATTCTATTACATATTACTCATATAACTATTCTATTATCTATTATTTATCATATTATATTAATATGGTATAATGCATTATATTAACAAACAATACATATATAATGACCAATATTTAAAATTAAAAATTAAAGAATATCTAAATTCTGATAAATTCTTATTATAAAAGGAGTGAGTCATTTCCCACCGGGGATAGTGAAAGCCTTGTTTGCTGTCTGTTGTCTTAAAGTACTTGGAAATACAGTATAACAGCAGCATGTATAAACTAGATTACCTCTCCAGTTACTGCCTTCATTATTTTTTATGGTGTCCTGGTAATGGAAAGAAAGCTTTAATACAGAGAGCTATGGCACATCGGACTTCAACACACATATATTTACACATCATCACCATAATCAAGATAGAGAATGTTTTCCTAAAACCCTTTGAAAGTAATACCCCATTCTTAACTATAGATGTTGACACCAATGGACTGATTTATGTGGGTGTAGTTTTATGTTTTCCTGAGTGTCAGAAGGATTATGTCTTATAGTAACATTTATGTTTGAAGACAAGGTCTCACTACACAGTGCTGGCTGACTTGTCGTGTAGACTAGGTGAGCCTGGATGTGACAGAGATCTGAAATCTTCTTTCCCCCAACTTCCCGGTGCTGAGATTAAAGGCATGTGCCATCATACCTGGCTTTGTTTTGCTTTCAACATTGAAATGGAGGATGAAGTGGAAAGATAGAGAATACCAGGAAAGATAGAGAATACAACAAAGTCGGCGGGGACAAAAATATCTAAAATCATCATCCTATATGCAGCCTTTTATGTTACTATAAACAATTCTGAGATTTGTAAAATGTTGTCACATTTGTCAGTGGTTCATTTGTGCTCCTGAATAGCACTGACATTGTATACATTTGACTTATTTATAGTGTGGGCATTGTCTAATTAGATCATGGCCCAAACAAGCTGTTATCTGGAAATGACCATCTCACAGTAACACCCAGAGTTAATTTTGATGACACACACAAGCTGACACAATGATCCAGCCGAGGTGACACATAATCATTAAAATAACCTACATTGGATCTGGTGTCAATCAGTGATTCTTTTTTAAAAAAGTATAATCCAGAAATGATTGGTCTTATGATTGAAAATTTTATAACAGGATATTTTTATACTGTAAAGCTTTTATGATAAGCTTTTCAGAAATCTGAATCAAGCTAACTAGCTTCTTCTTTTTTTTTTAAGCTTTCCAGCATCTTGACCCTCTCATGTCTGGGCAGTTTGCCACTGGTGTGTCTTGACTGTGACCCAAAAATCTCATCTTGTACCAAAAGGTCACACACACTCTCCATATGATTCATAGCAGCTGGATAATACAACCCAACCACTTTTCAGCGGCTGCTTCTGCCATGGCTAATACTAAAGTGAATAACACAGCAAAGGAAAGGAGCTAAGAAACTATTTTGGCAATGATGGTGTCATCTGATTTCACAGTCTGGCACTGGCAGTGATCATATTGCTTACACTGACAGTTTACAGGGTCCAGTAAACTGACTCATCATAAAGTCATAATCAGACTTCTCACATAAAAAAATCCCATTGGGATTCTTCCTTAGTTGCGTCCTGTCAACTTGACTAGATTTGGGGAGATACACTCTGAGTGTATCTATAAGGAATTTCTGGAAAGAATTCACTGAGGAGAAAAGATCCACTTTCGTTGTGGACGATATCATCTCATGTGCCAAGAACATGGACTAAATACAAGAAGAGAGAAAGGAGAAATCCACATAAGCACTGTCAATAATCCTTCTCTACTTTCTGGCTACAGGTACAACATGGTCAGCTGCTCACTCTCTAGCTGCCATTTTTTTTCCTCTCAGCATGATGAACTGTATTCCCTCAAACTGTTAGCCAAAGGAAATTCTTCTTTAGACCGCTTCTGCCAGGTAGTTCACCACAGTCCTCAGAGAAATAACTCATAGAGGAATTGGTAGCAAGCAGTAGCATTGTTGCTCTAAGAATTCTGACCGTGGGGGTTCTTAGCTCTTCTGAACTATTTTGCAAGTGGAATGTTGAAGAGTTTGGAGCTCTGGGCTACAAAAGCCCTAGAATGCTGTACGTGGAGCTCAACAGCCATTCTAGTAGGAATCTGAAAGCAACAGAAATGCATATAGTCAAGTCTGAACATATGTGGTTTCAGAAAGGAACAGAGACTCTACTGGAAATGCAGATAGAGACCATTTATGTTATAGTCATATGAAGAACCACCTGGGTTTTCTTTGTGTCCTGAAAATTTGAGTGAAATCTGAAAGTAATAAAACAAGTCTCTCAGACAGATTGATCCTGAGGTCAGTGTCCAGGAGTTGCCCCACAAACCACACAAATACTTATCTCAGACAAGGATGGTTTATTAAACACACACTGTAAGACTGATTGATCAGAGCCATAGCTCAGAATTTAGAGGCTGAGGTTATGGCTCTAAACATTTCTCAGGGCCAGCTTATAGAGAAAAAAAAAAAAACCACACACAATAAGCTCATGCGCAGAAGAAGTGCTGCCTGGTGGTTGGCTCTGACTCAAACTATTTTGGCTAGCTAGACAGAAAGTCCTAACTGCCCTTTCTTCTGATTGGTCCTAAGTGAAGCTTCCAGTTGTCAAATTTCTAAAAACAAGCCTTGGACATACAGAGTACAACACGGTATGTGGTCAAGATGCTCCTCCTCTGAGTCAAGTTATTTCCCTGTGTCAATGACTGGCAGGTAAACCATAGCAACAATAAGAAATATCAGGCAGGCATGGAACACAATGGCTTCAGCTATGCTACAGGGGGTGCAGACCTCCACGATGAATATATCCACCTAAATATACAATGAAAGGAGTAAAAAAAAGAAAAGGAATAAACCTTGGAGATGGCTTATTGGCCAAAAGGATGTGTTGGGTAAGCATGAGCCTACTTTAAAAAAAAAAAAAAGTGTGGTTAAAATAATCTAGAATTTTCTACTCTGTTGGCAATTTCAGTGTGTGGAAGGAAGACTCAAGGATTCCCCACTCTATCTCAGGGATCGGGAAATAACAAAAGAACCCCACCAGGGTAGCAATCCTTTGGTTTTATATTGTCATGAGCCGTAAAACATCTGTGATTCTTTTAGCCTCCTTGAGAGCCAATGAGCTAACCTGCTAGAGATTCACGGATGCTGGCAGAAGTCAGGAGATTCGGGGCAGGTGAGTCTGTATTTTCTGCTCACAGCAGAGCAAGCAGCATGAGCACCAGCCTCTTTGTGTCAGTTTCCTTGCTCCTACTCTCATGGGGAAGACGTAATAAACCCAGATGATACCTCCAGGCATAATGAACTCTACTGCAAAAGAGAAGTTCGGTGCCAAAGGCCAAAACTTCTGGGAAAAGGAGCAAAGAAACCAGTCTCTTTCACGGTGAAAGGTTACATGATACACACAGTGTGCCCTTGACCCACTTTATACATGTCGACCTGCAAACACCGATCAGTCTCAGGAAAAAGATAAGACTTGCAATCTGGTGCACAAAGCAAAACTATGCAAGACTCAAGACTAATAGGGATGTATCTTCTAGCAATTCCCAGAGGTCATACCCTTAAAGAAAACGGACTCTCCCTCTTAGCTAGGGGTGGGACCTTATGACCCCTGCCTTTTCCATGCTGGGGTTTTGTATGGCTTGAACTTGCCTAGGTCTACACTGGTTGCTACCACAATCTCTGTGAGTTCGAATGCACGCCTGTCCTGTTGTGTCCAGAAAGCACTGATTCCCTGTAGTCATAAACCTCCTCTGCTTCTTACTACCCTTCCTCCTGTTTGTTCTTGCTCAGTGATCTCTTAGGTCTGGGAACAGGGCTGGAATGCCCCATTTAGAGTTGAACCTTCTACAATCTCTCATTCTCTCCACTTTGACCATTCTGGGTTCCTGTGTTAATTATTACCATCTATTGTGAAAATGATCTTCTTGAATGAGGGCTGAGGAAAGTGTTATACTAAAGGTATAACCATACACCATTAGAAGTCCCTTCAATACTATGTCCATTTAGCAGAATAATAGTAGTAAGCTCTCCCATAGGGCCTGTAACCTGTTTACACATACCTTCTTGATTTCTATAGCAGTTCCTAGTATGAGTTCCACCTTGGGGAGTAGGTCTTAAATTCAACCAGAGTGTAGTTTGTTTCTTCCATGATATCAATGTTACTATTGTACCCTTGCACACATCTGACACAGTGATCATTTTTGGAGCTTATTAATGGGTACATAACTTAGGAAGACTGACAATCATTTTCCTCCTCTGGTGGAGTGCATAGCACCTTCTAGAACTATGGAAGCCAGACAATATGGATGAGGCTTCTAGATGAATACTTCCTTGATTTCTTCATGTTCCTTGTCTCCTTAAGATTCCTATCTGAGATTTCTGTTGTGATCTAGTCATTAAACCAGGCTCATCTAGATATATTGTCATCTAGACCATTTTTTTCTTAGGCAACAATCTGGCTGGTGACTTGAGGCAGATATGAATGACTTTCAAAATTCAGGTAATAATTATCAATCAGTTAAATTACATTCAGGACAATTCTGTTACTATATATTCTAACTAACTCCTCCATGTAACCAGGTTGGGGGGGGGCTGTTTCAGGAAGAACTCTATGGTCATGTGTGGTCTGATATAATCAATTTCAAGTTCCTTAAATAGTTAAAAGTCACTTATGACCACGGCCAAGATACAAATTACTGTGATCTTGAGGGCAGAGAAACAGCTTTGTTTCCACACAAACAAAGAAGCGAGTGGGCTATCTTTAAGGAAGAAAACGTTAAAATTGTAGGGAATCCCTATTTCTACAAACATAAGTCTGAAAATGTAGGTTGATATTGCTACCACCACCACCACCACCTAGAGAAAAGTATAATAATGGGGACATTTTTAAACCATATATCATGCTCAAATGCTTCCTACTTCCTCATGAACAAGAAGTTAACTGGAGAAGATGAAAAAAGACACTAGAGGGGTTGGGGATTTAGCTCAGTGGTAGAGCGCTTGCCTAGGAAGCGCAAGGCTCTGGGTTCGGTCCCCAGCTCCGAAAAAAAAAAAAAAAAAAAAAAAAACCAAAAAAAAAAAAAAAAAAGAAGAAGAAGAAAAAAGAAAAAAGACACTAGGCACAGACTGCTAGCATCTCTGAGAAACAGCCAGGGGAAAATATGGTGAGGACAGGTGATAAAATTTTGCCAAGCAGTTTAGGGGCAGGGACTCCCGAGGTAAACAGTGTTATTGTCCGTGCCAGGGGCATGAATGAAAGTTCCTTGGTTTTCAGGTTAGCGATGTGGGAGGGGCAATGATTCCTTATGGAGCCCCTGCCTGGAGGTTGTAAGGAAGGGTGTGGTCTAGAGAATAAGGCACGTGAAAATGGATATCGGGGATCTTCACGGAGGAAATGAGTTCTATCCTTGATTTCACCTTATCTCTTAAAACATTTCAAACAACAGAAGCTCTTTGTACCCAACCTTGCATTTCCCACATTTCCCAGATAACTCTTGTCTTAGTTTGGATTTCTACTGTGGTGATGAAGCTCCATGAGGCAGGAGGCAGGAGCTGGTGCAGATGGAGGGGTGCTGCTTATTGACCTGCTAAAGAGGTCACTGGATCTCACTACAGATGGTTGTGAGCCGCCATGTGGTTGCTGGGAATTGAACTCAGGACCTCTGGAAGAGCAGCCAGTGCTCTTAACCACTGAGCCATCTCTCCAACCCCATTAACCTGCTTTCTTACAGAACACAGGACCACCAGTCCAAGGGGTGGTCTCACCCACAATGGGCTGGGCCTTCCCTCCTCAGTCATGAATGATGAAATGCCGCAGAGGCTTGCTTACAGCTCAATCTTATGAAGACATTTCCCTTTTTCTTTTCCTCTCTCTCCTGTGTCCTTCTTTCTTTTTGTTTTTTGTTTTGCTCTGGTTTTGTTTTTGGGTTTTTTTGAGACCGAGTTTCTCTGTGTCACCTTGTTTGAAATAGGTACATACATTCAGGGTTGAAATGGGCTTTTCCAGTGTATGATATCACTGTTCCAATTTATGAGTTAAGTGCATGCAGGACTTTGCAAAGAGAGGAGCATGCTTACAAAGCGATCAGAACTCAGCTGGAGTCTTGCAGGCTGCCACAACACCTCATACATCACTGGAGGACACCCTAAGTGTCACTGCTTGTCTTGACTTTCTGTATTTTCTTACAGAATCGCTTCACAACATTTAATAAATAGGTTTAAACTTCCCAAGGCTAGAAACAACGTTATAACCCTTTTTACCAATTAATTTTTTTTTTAACTGTTGTACTTCTCAACAGGATCTAATTTTTAACACAAGCTGGAGGGCTTGGTTTCTAGACAACGGGTTTCTAAGCCTGATCCATTTAATATATCTTCTTATTATGTAATTTTAGAGTACTAAACATCTTCAAGGTTAGAAATACAATGAAGTTTCCATAGGCAGAACAGGGAGCAGTGAAAAAAACTTGAAGGCGAAGGACAATCCTTAACTACATATTCTATTAAATCTATGCTCTTAGTTTGTTTCCTTCTTTTGTATATTGTCTGAAACTTGGTCTTTCGAAAGGCTTGATAGAAAGGGGTTTGTATATGGTAAACGTTGTGTCCATAGGCACATAATAACTAATTCTCTTCTAGGTCAAGTTCATTAAAGATGCTTAAGGACATAAAGGTGACAGAAAGCACAATCAGCCTCCATTAATGCTGGTTTCTAAGAATAAAATCCTTTGTTCTGGTCATTTATAATGGTTATATCATATCACAAGTTGTCCCGCAACAAACCGTCCAGCCTCTTCCCTGACATTTTTAAGTCGGGTTCTGGTGATGTAAGGAATAGTAGTGACCATAACCACTTTTATCAAAATGGATATTACAGCTCACAATAGCATCTGCTCATATGGTTTAAATACTATTCCATGTGGATTTTCTTAAGAAGGTTTTTTTTTTTTTCTTTCCGGAGCTGGGGACCGAACCCAGGGCCTTGCGCTTCCTAGGTAAGCACTCTACCGCTGAGCTAAATCCCCAGCCCCAAGAAGGTTTTAATAGTCATATAAGAAAGCCTCTCATTTTATTGGTGAAAAGCACTTAAACAAAAAAAAAAATTCAAATGGCTTGCTGGAAGTCACAGGCACTAGACTAGATTATGTTCAGGGAAAAAAAAATCGACTTATCCTCTTGTGAAAGTGTCCTACTGAGAGACCAGTTGAGGAGTTACGGCCAACAGTTAACATGTTAAATGCTGAACTAAAAGGACACTTGGTATTAAAAAGCACGGGAAACAGACATGGGAGAACACTGTAGTCCCTGAACCTACCGTGTTAATCTCCCAGGGTCTTGTTAAAAGTACAGGCTTGGGAGAGAAGTGGATGTGGTGAGGGGTACCTTGGAGTGATTTTTAAGTCTCTTGGAGTAATGTCTAGAAGATTGGTGTTTTAAGTATGGAGAGTCCTGGGGGTCACAAGGTAGAAAATAATTATTTTTGTTAATGACTCAGTATGGTTCTTACTTCAACCCCTCCTCTTACGGAAGGAAGCGGTGTGCGCATGTAGCCGGAATTGTAAATAATAACGGTTAAGATATGTGAGTGTTGGATTTGACAGCCAGCTCCCATCCTTTCTTTGCGTAACGTTTAAGAAGGTTGGTTTAGACTGGTGCTCAATAAACGTCAAGCTATTAAAACACAGGGACTCCAATGTTTAAATCCATCCTTTTGGATTGTCTGACAGTCTGATACAGTAGACAAAGCACGTGGAGTCTGGAAAAGTTTGACACCCGTTCGGTCCTCAGATGACTCACACTTGAGGGCTCCTTCATTTACCCGCACCCATAAGGAGATGCGCACGGCGCGTGCATCCCGGCACCTTTGACACCTTTAAATGGCGTTTATTATAAACAGGTTTGGGTGCTGGGAACCGCGCTTATGCTTGAGTTCAAGAAATGCTTATTAAACCCAGGAGATACCTTCAGCCATTAACCTCTCTGTAACTCAAGAGTAGTTATCAGAAGGGAGGAGAGAACAGGAGAATTAGAACGCGTGGGAATATCCGACCACCAGGCAGCCCGGGGGCAGCCCTGGGGAGCTCTCCAGCGGGTTCCCCTCGGAGTCCCCGCGGCACGTGGCGGGCTCGGGCAGGCGCGTCGCGGCGGTGGGGGAGGGGAGAGGCGTGAGCCCTGGCGGAGGGGTCTAGACTGCCCGGGATCCGTTTGAGCAGGCGCGGAGTGCGCAGGCTCGGCCCCGGTGCAACCAGTGCGTGCCAGACCGAGAGGGGGAACGTGGTGGCAGAGCGTTCGGGACTCTGAGCACAGGGCCAAGGTCGGCTTGTGCGCACCTCCGGACTGTGTGTGTGATAAGACATACGGAGCACTGCTGCAGCCTCGACCGGTGGCATCCACTCCGGCCCGGTCTCTCCTCCGGCCCGTAGCTGTGTTTCCCCCTCCGCGCGGCCGCAGTGGTTCCTCCCAACTCGCAGCCCCGCCGCCCGGAGGCCTACCCCTGCCGAGTGTCGCGCGTCGGCGCCGCTGCCAACCCCGCTCTGCGATCTCGGGCCCTCCCGGCACCCGCTCGCCGTCCCGCTCCGGGCTGTCCTTGCTGCGAGGGCCGCCGCGCCCGCCGTCTCCCTCAGCCCTCTTGTCTGGCCGCCGGGCCGCGGCGGGCGAGAGCAGCCGGAGGAGGAGCCGCAGCCGGGAGGCGGCGGCCGGAGCCCATGGCGTACAGTCAAGGAGGCGGCAAGAAGAAAGTGTGCTACTATTATGACGGTAAGTGGCCGGGGAGCCTGCAGCGGGGCTGCGGGTCGGACGCGGCGGGGTATCGAGGGTGGCAGCCCGCGGGGACACCGACACGGCCTACCCAGCGCTCGCCCGCCTACTCGGGGACGCCCGCCTTCGCTCCTCTCCGGTCCTCCGCTCGGGCACGCGTATGTTTGGGGTGCACTGCCTGGGACCGGTCTCGGAGGAACCCCTGTCGGCTCCCCGGGCCTGACTGCACAAAGCCGGCGTCCTGGAGCTCCGCCCTGCGTCCCTGTCCCCTCCCCCGCTCGCCCGGTCCCCCCTTCTCGCCCCCGATCTGTCGGCGCTGCGCTTCCAGCCTCACCCGGGACCCCGGCGCCCGGGTGGAGCTGCGGAGGAGTTACTGCTGGCCGGGGGCCAAGTTCGCAGAGCGGCGCTGTCTCGCTGGTGTTTTGCGTGGACTCCATCCCTCGCCTTTGTTCGTCGGGTTTCTTCAAGCTCCACTTTCTCAGGGTTCGGATGGAAGGGCTGCACTTCCTCCGTGACAATTAAAGGGTTTTGAATTGGAAGTAGGTAGGCCTGTGGGGAAGTGATGGGAGAGAGGGAGCGTGGAGTTGCTCTTGTTTGATGGGTCTTGGCATGTCTCTATGGGAGGTTATTACCACCCACTTCTTTGTTGGTCTTTGTTCGATCCGCAGTTATACTCTGCTCTGGGGCTTAGGAAGGAGCATGGGCATCTTGGTTAGGAAGTCTGTCCAAGTGTGGTGGGGACCCTGCTGCAGCAAACTTTGAGAAGTAGACTACATATTCCATACAGGTAGGGCTGAGCTCAGAGTGCAGTGGACGGTACAAGGTGACTGTACGTGTTCCCTAATTTGGAATATAAGCAGTCATAGTCTCTGGGTCCAATTACACTAGATGGAGTAGTGCCCTACCTTACAGATTTCACCCAGAACATTAATTGATAACTATTGAGAGAAGTAATAAGGAAATTGGACAGAACTAGCTAGCCTCACGGACTCGAAACGCTTCATCTCTACAAAGCAATACGAAATTGGGAGCGTTTTCTGTAGTTGGTGCATTGAAGTCTTGGAGAGGTAGATTACAGTGTAGAAAAGCAGGCCGAATGAAACCGACTTTAGCTGCAAATAACCGTTTGTTTTCTTGGTTTGGTCGAATCTTTTTTAATACAGGCTTTAAATGAAATAGTCACCTGTCATTGGCTGGAAAATCAAAAACCTGACAGAAAGCTAGGTCAAAATAGAAACAGCTTTTAAATGGCTGTTTTGTTTTCTGAGATAGGCTCTCGATAAGTTGACCTGGCTGTCCTGAAACTGTCCTATGTAGACTAGGCTGACTCTAACTCCGAGATCAACCTGCCCCCGCCTCCCAAATCCTGGGATTAAAGGCGAGTGCCACTGGCTTAATTGGCAGTTTGAGAGGACTACATTGAAAAGTTACACTATCGTGGAGAGCAGAGATGGGAAAGCATGACAACTTAGACATGACTTAACCATTATGAAGTGGGATTCATGGCAGACCCCTGACCTGCATTCTCTGATCCATTGGAAAGGATGCACTGTATGAATTAACTTGAAAAATTACAATTACAGCCTTTCCAAAGTAAAGGTTTGCTCTGCTAGAGGGTAGAGTCAGGGAAATAATGAACTGTTGGGGAACAGCTCAGTCTCTTCTGCTGTCAGCTTCTTTCCTCAGCTATGAACTCTTAAATCCCATGTAACCTTGACCGGGTCTGATGGAGAACCAGACAGTACTCTAGTGTGTCTTGAGCAGCGCCTTCTTCCCGGGTTCCTGTGTGGGGATGAGCCTTTACTGAGGGATGGGATAGACGGGTGGATGGAGGTATTTTTCAGTCATGTGATTTTTAACTTACGCCCATGCAACAGCTTTACCTAGATGTAAGTAACCAACTGTACAACTAATGGTGGAAATCTGCTGGGTTATCTGTGAAAATCTGTCTGGTTCTTGCTTGTTTTTAGGATGGACGTATTTTCATTCCAAATATTTGCATTAAAGAAAGTTAACAAAAAATGGAAAAGAACACTTAAATTGGTGTCTTAAGCTAATTAACATGTGACATGTGATAGCATGCTAGACTACAGAAATAATTCTCTACATGTCTGTCTTCATTACTGTCTGCAGTACTGGACCTGTTAGATCTCTGTGCCACTGCTCTGTGAACTTTTGGATAGGGGCATGTGAGCTATCCCTAATCCTCAGAAGAGAAATCAGAGTTCTTAGTAGACTACGACTATTGATTGACTGCTCATCCTAATTCCCAGAAACACATTTCTGAATTTTGGCTAATCTCTTATTAAAGATCAATGCTTCATCAAATGATCTGAAGCTAATTATGTACACACTAGTATACTTTCTGACCTTAAACCGAGGTTTTTTGCTTTTGGGGGGTTTTTTTGTTTGTTTTTTTTCTCTATTTAAGTGTAATTTAGCAGATGGAGCCACATTTGGTTCTAATTGCAATGCTCATGGTTTTAATACTTCATCTAGAAATGTGAACTATGCCTTGTTTGGAGTGAAGCTTGGGACCAATCATGCAATGCCATCTAATGTATAATTTATAACAGAATTAAATGTATGCATAATTATATAATTAAACACAAATTGTTTTATGCTTTGTTACTCAGATTTTCTTAGATAGAGCTAATCATAATCAAAATGTTTGGAGGCCTAGTCCAGAGGAAAGCACTTGGCAACACAAAAACAGTTAGCAAGATCGTGCTTCCCACTGTACTCCTAACTTACTTAACAATGCAAGAGTTCTACAGAATGGCCATCTGTTTTCAGATTTAATTTACTTTTATTTAAAATGGTAGAGTAAGAGTCTTTGGCTTGATAGCTTTGTAGTTATCTTGTTTTTTTTTTTTGTTGTTTTGTTTTGTTTTGTTTTTTGGTTTTTTTTTTTTTTTTTTTTTTTTGGTTCATTTTTTCGGAGCTGGGGACCGAACCCAGGGCCTTGCGCTTCCTAGGCAAGCGCTCTACCACTGAGCTAAATCCCCAACCCTGGTTTTTTGTTTTTTGTTTTTTTGTTTTTTTGGTTTTTTTGTTTTGTTTTGTTTTGTTTTGTTTTTTGAGACAGGGTTTCACTGTGTAGTCTTGGCTGTGCTGGAACTTACCCTGTAGACCAGGCTGGCCTTGAACTCACAGAGATCCACCTGCCTCTGTCTCCTGAGGGCTGAGACTAAAGGCACTCACCATCAGTGCCTGGCTGCTGGGTCGCTTTTCTTAGTATAGTTCTTTGAGTTTTTATTAAGTGCTTTACTACTCAGAATAGATAATTGCCCTCGGTACTGAGAACTGGGCTTAGGCCTGCGAGGTTTAAGAAAACACACATACTCGGGTCGTTCTTGTTACCAGAATGCCAAAGCTTTTACTGAGGGTCACAGAATATATACCCCAAGTTCACCTGGTGAAGTCCAGGAAGCACAGTGGAAAAACAGGTGTACGCCCTCAGGAAGAAAAAGAAAAAAAGAAAAAGAAAAAAAACGGGAACAAAAAACAGGAACCAACCTAACAGTGTTCCCGCCCAGGTGTCCCGCCCAGGTGTCCCGCCCAGGTGTCCCGCCCAGGTGTCCCGCCCAGGTGTCCCGCCCAGGTGTCCCGCCCAGGTGTGGTACTGACCCAGGTGAATGGAAAGGCCTGGGCATTCCTTTGTTAGGAACAAAAGGCTTCCCCATGCATCTGCAAGGCTCAGCGGGGGTCACACACTTAGATGATAATTCCCACAGAATACCCTGAGCCTTACATTTCACCCTATCAGTGAGGCTGGTCATTGCTTCTCTGTGACCAGTTTTGTTTTTCTGCCTGCCACTTCTATGTCTTTTTCTTTTCCCACTAGAATAACAGTTACATGAGGGTAGTTTCTAAAGGTGGGCTTTGAATTATTGATGAAGAAATGACTAGTGAATCATGATGAATATTGTAGGTAGAGCTCATACACATAAAAATTCATACACATTATTTAATCTTTAAAAAATGTTATATGCATGAGTGCTTTGCCTGCATGGTGTATGTACAAATCTTGTGTGTGCCTTGCGCCCTTGAAGTTTAGAAGAAAATGTTGGGTCTCCTGGAACTGAGTTAGGAGTGGTTATGAGCTACCATGTCGATGCTGGAAGGCAAATTTGGGTTTTCTGGACGATCCATAAGTACTCTTAACCTACTCTCCAGCCTGTACACTCCCTCGAAGTCTTACGTCACAGGCAGGGAGGGTGGGGACGGTTCTGCCACTTAAAGACGCAAACACTTTTCCTTTTCCCACGTGGGTTTCTGTTTTAATGTCTGAGGAAAGAGTAGCACCTAGAATACCAAGGGTTTTTCCTTTTGTAGAGCTTTGTTCTTCTGTCCCTAAAAACAAACGTATTAGTAATTGTTTTTTCTTAGCAAAATTAAATGTTTGCAAGGCCCCCAAGACCTGGAGTCTACATATACCCAAGTAAGCTCGTCTTCTGGAATCTGGCATGACTCCTTTAAAAAGAAGAAGGCTAGTTCTCCAAGAGAATTAGGCTTTCAGTTCTGTCCAGCACACGGACCTCTCTGGGTCCTGCATCTGAAGTACATGGGCAACCAAGGGCAACAGCCTATAAGGTTTTGGGAGTACCTTGGATAATCCTGACCAGCAACTCCAAAGACGGCTTCTCATGCTTGGTACTTTTCATGGATAATGTCTCCTGGAGGGAGTGCGTATGTATTTATACACTGACTTACGTGTATTATAAGTAGGCCAATGGCATGGTTGCGTTGGATCCTTGACATCCTTCCTGTTAGTTTAGCCTCCTTCCTTGTCCTGTACTTGTCTCCTTCCCCCTCCCTAGTTGGAAGCTCCACTTCCATTCTCCTTATATGTCCTCTCCTTCCTCTTCCTTCCCCTTCCTTCCCCTCTGCATTTCCTCCCCTTCTCCCCTTTGCTTTGGTGTGGAGGAATGAAACCCAAAGGCCTGTACGTGCTAGAGAAATGTTCCACCACTGATCTACACCCCAAGCATTTTCACGGAGTCTGAAGTCAGCGTGTGTGGCTCGGCTGCCCTAGTGAATGTGTCCTTTATTTTTAAGCTGAGTGAATATTCTTAGAAGGCCTCAAAATTATGACAAGGTTTTTGAAAGCTGTATATAGTAATATAAAATTAAGGCCCTCATAGCTACAAGTTCATAAATTAGGTAAGCCATTCATTTTGTTCGTATTCTTTAATTAACAATGACAATGCTCTGACGAAAAGCATTGAAACTGTATTCTTTGCTCATTAGCCTTTGTCCTGCTGTTACTTTCTTGTGACCCTGCCATTGCTCTGCCAGTGACAAAAGGATATTTACTGCCTGTGGTCTGTTCCTCCTGAATCTGAATGAATGTAGCGCCTATCTGCTAGTTGTATAATTTTGGCTACGTTATTTAATATGCTTCTCCACAGTTAGGAAATTATGGCAGTCCTAGAGTTGAGAAATAAAAGCCCATACTGAGTATTAGCTAAATCTTCTTGCTGTCACTTCTCTTTTCAGTCATCATATCTTAAGCTGGCTGCATCTGGAAGGACTCTGGGGAGGGGAAAAATAGGATCAAAATATAGTTAAATCTAAAGTTAAATAATAAACAATAAAATTTCTACATAGTCCAACGTGTTGTATTGTTTTCTGGTTCTGAAGTTTTTACCTTTGAAAAGCTAGTTAGCATTCTGAATGTTCCTGAATTTGTAAAATCATTTGTGTTGAAAATGAAACCAAATAAATCAGAGGTACTATACCAACAAATTCAGAGTTAGAAGACAGGTTTTATAAACCTGAATGTTCAGCCGAGTCTGGTGGCAAAAGCCAGTGGTCTCTCAGTAGATCATGAATTCAATTCCTGCCTGGGCTATATAACTAGAATTTTGTCTCAAGGGACAAAGAAGAACAAATGTTTCCTGGATAATTGTCAAGTAGATAGTATGAAACTTTCTGCATTTTTGATTGCCACTGTACAAGTGAAAAGGAATTGTGAGAAGAGAGTTTGTAAACGGGGTGTTTGCTTTTGAGAGAGGGTCCTACTGTGTCCTCTGGCCAGCCTAGATTCCTGTGTGCAGGTAGATAAGGCTTGCTTTGAACTCAGAGACCCCCCTGCTTCTGTTTTCCCAATGCTAGAGTAAAGGTGTGTACCGTCATACTCAACTTAAGGTTTGTCCTTGTAAGGGCAGATAAGGGCTTTGGAGCCTGTCTGATTGTATAACCATGTGAAACACTAAGGTTTGCAGGCTCTTAAAGTCAGGTCCGCTGCCTAACAAACTTTGAATATTTTATTTTAAACTGAAATATTAATAGTATTTTCTCCTTTCTTGCCTGATAAGGCCATTGTAAAAGTATTCTTTATAGGGCTGGAGAAATTGCTCCACAGTTAAGAATACTGTTCCTAGCACCCAGCTGTCTGTGATTCCATTTCCAGGGGATCTGACACATTCTGATCACCACAGGCACCAGGCGACCATGCGGTCTGCTTGTGTACCTATAGGCAAGCGTGCAAGCATGTAAAAGTAGTGTCCTTCTCCTTAGAAAGAGCAGTACGTAGTTTTTCTAAGCCTGTTGACACGCGTTCTCATTGTCAGCGTTTTATAAGTATTTTGTGGGTGAAAATCAAACTTTGGCATTATCTTGTGTGTTGTTTTAAGACATTGGCATCTGTCTTAGTTTGGGTTTTATGCCATGAACAGACACCATGAACAAGGCAACTCTTACAGTTTCAGAGGTTCAACCCATTGTCATCATGGTGGGAAGCATGCATCCAGGCCGACTGTGCTGGAGGAGCTGAGAGTTCTACATACTCAAAGGCAGCAGCAGGAGACTTTCACAGGCAGCCAGGAGGAAGGGCTCAAACCCTACCTCCACAGGGCCACACCTCCTAATAGTGCCAGGTCCTGGGAGCCAAGCATATTCAGACCATCCCAGCATCTAAGATGATGTAATGCACAGGCCACAACTGTGTAGTTCTGACAGATGAGGACAAGGGTGTCCTTGGTACCCTGAAAAATGCCCCGCGTTTTCCTCTTGTTGACACCGAGCATTTAAGCCCTTCCTTAATACCAGCCCAACTGTATTCTACAGGATGCCGATAAGAAGCTGACAAATTAGATCTTACTCCATACATCTTATGTATCTAAATTTATAAAATGAACAGCAAGAATACAGGGAAATTGGAAAACTAAAAGTCAGAAAAACTCCCTCTCCACAAAGACCATGAATCCTAGGCATGTATAAGATCTGCATAGTATGTTGGATGTATATTAGTATATTCTAATGTCATTTGAATGTTACAAAAGGTTATGTAAGTTTTAAATGACTCTTTAGTAATTTTTTAATGTTAGGCACAGGTCAGTGGTGTTGTTGAATGGGCATCTTTTCTCTTTCAGGTGATATCGGGAATTATTATTACGGCCAGGGTCATCCCATGAAGCCCCATAGGATCCGGATGACTCATAACTTGCTTCTAAATTATGGTTTATACCGAAAAATGGAAATATATGTAAGTACTCGTTGGCACTGTCTTTTAAACTGGCATGTGAAAGCTCTTGTGCTGCTGTGGGAGATGCACGCAGTGGATGAAAAGATCTAAAGGGACTCGGGTCTTTTGTTTTTGTTCCTCAGAGAAAGGTTAAGGAATTGGAGTAATGGTCTCTTCCCTCTAATCATGTCAAACGACCCCCAGTCTTAGCAATACTGTTAAACTGCTTGTGCTGCTAGAAACAGTTGCCCTGGAGTTGAGAGGTACAGGTCCTTGCCTCCAACTTCATGGTCTCTGTTCATGTCCCAGAAGTTGTCCCCTAATTCCACATGGACATAAGGACACGCCTCCAATAATAAGTAAATGCAATGTAATTTTAAAAAGAAGGAAAAAATTTGACCTGGACTATGGCAAGAGTTTGGTAGAAAATTAATCATAAATATTTATTTGGTTAACATACACATGAAATACTGTTAATGACAGTCAGTTAATTAAAAAGTAGCTAAAGATACATAGCCACCCCAAGAGTCTGCATAATGCCTGGCAGGGGTGTATATAAAAATGCAAGCAGGGTAATGTAGGAGAAGAGGGCTTGAAACAGTTAAAGAGTGCTTGCTACTGGGTTCGGTCCCCAGCTCTGAAAAAAAGAACCCCCCCCCCAAAAAAAAAAAAGAAAAAAGAGTGCTTGCTAGACAGTGCAATGGGAAGCAATTCTGTAAGGTAGAGATATTTTAGAGGAGTCGGAAGCCTTGTTTAAGAAGTCTGTTGTAAATGAAATCGAGCTCTTCAGAACAAAATTTAGAACAAATGAAGGCACAGTAGATCTTAGGATGATGTCCTTAGAAACCTTTGATGGAAATTGGTGGGTAGAGAAATTGGTGGGTGGGTGTGATGGGAGTCTGAATATGTGGCTTATTTCTATTCAGCCGGAGTAGCATTAGCTTGGAGAAGGGCTTCCTGATTCCTGGGAGACACATGTAGGAATTGGGATTAACTTCGTACTCAGGTGGATATGTTTGATTTGGAGAGACAGATTGTGGAAACTTATACTTATCATTTGATAATTCTGATTTAACAACTGATACTTCCAACATCCTGGTGTTTTTTTTTTTTTTTCCAGAGGCCTCATAAGGCCACTGCTGAAGAAATGACAAAATACCACAGTGATGAGTATATCAAGTTTCTACGATCAATAAGGCCAGATAACATGTCAGAGTATAGTAAGCAGATGCAGAGATGTACGTTATAAGTAATTCTTTTTACTAGTGAATGAGTCTTTTTAAGATTTCTCTTCAGAGTTGCCTGAATAGCTATTTTTTTCCTAGTAGTTTAAAATATTAATATACAATTTACTCAGGTCATTGGACCAATATTAATGTTACTTTAGAAAACAAACATTTAAGTTCTTTTACACCCATGATAACTTTGGGATTGGTCAGGAGATCACAGAGTTTTACAAAAGAATATCTTTCCTCCTCCTCCTTCCTCCCTCCTCCCTCCTCTTCATCTTATTTCCTTCCTCTTCCTCTTTCCTCCCCTTCCTCCTTTCTTTTCTTTTTTCTTAAGTGGCTTGAGATGAAGTCTGACTTTGTAACTGACTGTCCCAGCGCTTGCTAACGCAGACTGGGCTCAGACTCAGAGATCCACATGCTTCCCTCTCATAGTAACAGTTGTCCAGGCACACTGTTCTGTAACGTAAAGATGTTGCTTTTTGTTGGCATGTTAGTATTTCTTTTTATTTCTTCTACATGTTTTCATTTATAGGTGAAAGTATATTGTTATTAGAGACCGGTAGTAAATTGTATTGAAGAAATATTGCCGAATATCCTGAAACATGTGGAATGCTGTCTTTTGAAGCTTAATACTGGAGTCCATTTCTTCAGTGAGAGGTGGATTCATTTCAGTGCTGATAAGGATTTCTCAAGTCCTTTGAACTTTGTATTTCTCTGCCATAGTTAACCTATTTGGTTGCTTCAAGGCCGTCCTAGGGTGGATACTAGTCTTATCTTTTTATTTTCTTAATTTGGAATTTACATAGTGAGTTATGGGTTGCCCTTGGGTAAATGACAGGATTTCTTTAAACCATTGTAGTGCTGGCTTACGTGAAATCATATTTGAGCAAACAAACTAAAACTGATTTTTCTGCAGTACCTGTAATATGTAGATCTGTAAAACACCTGCCCTCTTCCTGAAGGGTGATTTGGGGTGTGAGGAGTAACTGGGTCGTACACACCTTCCTTCCACTGTGTCCATGCCTCTTACCACAGGAAGTCAACCGCGCCATGACGAGTGACGGGTCATCCGTCTTATGCGCCCTTCCTTTGTATCTTTGTTCCATGAAACTGATTAATTCATAGCCTCTTCTAAAGTTAGTTTCAGCCACAGAAAAAAACAAAGTAACTGTTAATGTTTTGATACTAAAATGCACTTCAGAGTCTGGGAGGGGCTGTGAGTGAGTTAGAAAGGAGTTGCAGCCTCTTCATCTTCAGTGTTTAACTAATTCACTGTCGCGTAAGAAGAAAACCAGATTCATGTCGATTTTTACTTTAATATGGACTTTTGTTAGTGGTGGTGGTGGTTGGGTACAGTTAATTCACAAATATTCACGTAAGATTAGGTAATGGTATTACATAGATAACAATTTAATTATCTTGAATAAAGTAAACATTATTTTGTAAAATTAGTTTTTTGGTATTACTCCCTGTGAATTTTAAAATTCATAGGTAATGTTTTAAAATTACAAATTTTATATTACTGTCATGGAATATTATATTACTGCCTATAATTGCCTGAAATGACTATTTTTAATAGTTTATAAGAAAAAGCCTTCAATGGCTTGATAATAGGTTGGCCTTAATGGACTTCACCTTCCACAGTTAATGTCGGAGAAGACTGTCCAGTGTTCGATGGACTCTTTGAGTTTTGTCAGCTCTCCACCGGTGGCTCAGTTGGTGAGTATCCCGAGTCAGTGACTTGACGAGGATCTGAAGGGTTACGGTGTCTGTAGTTTCTGTCTAAAGCAGCAGGTCGTAATGGTAGTGAGCTTTGCTTGCTTGATTCTGCTGTCACTAGGCTGTCACCCAGGTGGCCTCAGACTCCCCATCCTCTGGCCACCTCCCCAGTGCTTGCTTACGGACATGTGCTGTCACTGCACCTTAGTGGGGATGAGTTTGTTGTTTCGCTTTGTTCTGTGTTTGAAACAGTGTCACCCAGGAGCCCAGGCTGGCTTGCAGCTTACTGTGGAGTCCAGGCTGGCCTTGGTACTGTGGAAGTCCTCTTCCTTAGCCTCACTGATTGAGATTAGAGGCATGGATGGTTATGATACTGCGATTCACTCTTCTGTTAATGTAGCAAAACCTGAGACAACTTTTAAAAGAGTGGTTTATTTTGGTTTGGGGGCTTAAATGGCCCTGTCCTTTGGGACCGTGATAGCACATTATGGTATGTGCATGGGGCTGGGGGTACCCCATGGCTGTTGAGTAGAGAAAAGAGCATTCCAGAATCTCTTCTAAGCAAGATCAGACCTCCAGTGAACTAAAGTCCGGCCTCAGCCCTTAGTCCATCACTCTCTGATGGCACACGGGTGACTTGTTCCGTGGGGTTCTTAGGCATTTCAGGTTCAAAGTAGCAAGTATAATCATCTTTAAAATGTCAAATGTTTAACAGTCAATACTCAAACAGTTTTTAAGTTGTGTTTTTTTTTCCTCCAGAGACTTTTTTCCTTCTTTTTTTCTTCTGCCATTTTTAACCACGATTTTCTATGTGTACTGCAATTTAGTTGGGTAAACTGTAGGAAAATAGTTATCTGAGGAAAGTTTAAGCTCCTAAATTATAATCCTTTGCTTTTGAATGTCAAACCTTTTCTGCTTCAGATGGCATATTTAATGAGGCTTCGCTTACAGGTAAACTTTAAATACGCTGTAGATACCGTAACGTGTATCTCTTTCTTAGCTGGGGCCGTGAAGCTGAACCGTCAACAGACTGACATGGCTGTCAACTGGGCGGGAGGACTGCACCACGCCAAGAAGTCAGAGGCCTCAGGATTCTGCTACGTTAATGACATTGTGCTTGCTGTCCTCGAGCTACTGAAGTACGCTAATGCAAACTCAGTTTCCCAAAACTGTCATCAGACCTTTAGAGAATAGGAAATAAATGTTAATGCATTAGTGGAGTCTCACAGGGCCCGTTGGGAGCCACCGCAGAAGTATGAGAGAGCGCCTGAGAGTTCCCCTAAATGGCCTCCGTGGATTTAGGCTTGCAGTAGTGTGAGCTAATAAAGATGGCTGCTAGGACTCCAGAAATGTGAACGCTAAAGTAACTTGAAGACAAAACTTTGAAACCTGTGTTATAGAAGTTTGTCTAGCCATTTAGTACCCTGGCTGACCCCAGATCCCTCATCCAGTATGGCTCCGTCCGCTATACAGACACAGATACACGTGAATACATGGACACAGTGATGCCCAGTTGCTGAAGGGGTGTTGGAAGTTACCCTTAGGAGTGTGGACACTCAGAGTGAGATTACTGCCCCTGGGCGCTGTCATAGGAGTGAGTTGTAGTTTATAGCTTTGGCTGCGTTTTGTGTTCTGTAGGCTTTGACAATGACGCTCTTGCTCCACTTGTACATTCCAGCAGTGACCTTAGTGACCATAAACAAACACCCAAACCAACAACCAACAGATCCCTGAAGTCACCATTATTCACTTATTCCACTGGCGTAACTCTGAGCAATTTGTTGCCTTTTTTTTTTTTTTTTTTTTTTTAAGCTTAGTCCTGAGCAAGCTTAATTCTGTATGTTTCTTTACCTGGTAAAATTGAACATAATTAAATTGGGTTTGTTAAATAGCTTTCTTTGCTCATCCAAACACATTGGCCACTTTGATCATATTTGATTTTTAACTTTATGAAGAGATTCTGCTATGATAAAGCCCACTTTTTGCAGTTTTTTAGTTTTCTTGGTGTTGCTTTTCTGTGCCTTGAGAGCATAAATGCCTGGGTTGATAATGCCAGCTTACACTGTATGAGCACAGCCACGGCATCTTTTGATAATAAATAAAACATTTTAAGTCAGCTGCAGTGACACCTTAAACAGTAAATTCAAATTTTATATGTGTTGCTGTTTTCCCAGCATGTGTGTCAATGCACCACATTTGTGCTGTGCCCATGGAGGCCAGAGGAGACCACGAGATCCCCAGGCGCTGGTGTGATGGGACGGTTGTGAGTCACCATGTGGGTGCTGGGAATTTAACCTGGATTCTCTAGGAGAGTATCAGTGCTCTTAACTTAAGGCCAGCTTTCTAACACCAGTGGCTTTGGTTTTTAATGCATAGTTTTTTTTTCTGTTGGCACTTTGACATAGGTATGGAACTAATGTCATGTCATCCTATGGTGGCGTGATTCCAGAAGTTCATTTGGGTTGTTGCTGTGATTGGTGGCGTACAGATCATTAGGGAATGATGAGGCCACTTGTGATCTGTCACAGTCATAAGGTCTTAAGTATAGGGCAAAGGATACTATAGATGATGTGCAAATAGGTAAATGTGCTCATCCAGCTGTAAAAGGTGTTTATGGATATGGAAATTTGACTGTCACAGACCTGTCATATTATAAAATAGTCTTAGTTTGATTTTATTCTTGAATCATCGGAAATTGGGGAGTAGGGGTGGCACACACTTGGGCAGTGGGGGTAGCATACACCTTGGAGTGGGGGTGACAACACACCTGGGGAGCGGGGTGGCACACACCTGTGTTCCGGAGGCAGGTAGGTTTGAGATGAGCCTGGGTGAGAGCACAACTATCACAACCACCACAGGAATAGGAAATGACCTGCTCACTTCAAAGAATAAAAACTCCACTGCGTAGGTCACAGTTACCCATGTATTGTTTTATAATGCTGAGATTTTTTTAATAGTTTTCATTTTATGTGCATTGGTATTTTGCTTACATGTATATCTGTGTAAGGTGTTGGATACCTTAGAACTGGAGTTACAGATAGTTGTGAGCCTGCTATGTGGGTGCTGGGAACTGAACCTGGGGCCTCTGAAGGACAGCCAATACTCCTAACTACTGACCCATCTCCAGGCCTTCCCTTCCTCCCTTTTTGGTTTTGTCATGTTTAATGTTTTGTTTTCTTTTGTTTTGTTTTGTTTTTGAGACAGGGTTTCTCTGTGTAGCCCCTGGGTCTCCTAGAGTTTGCTCTGTAGAAGGCTGACCTCAGATCCCCCTGCCTCCCTCCCAATGGCGGGGCTTAGAGGTGCACCACCAACCCACCTCAGCGATTCTGAAATTCTCTAACGTAGCAATTGGCGTAATCTTTAGTTGTGAATATATAGATGACTGTTTTTAAAGTGTAAAGAAAAGATCTTGGTTAGCCAAAGGAGACGTGATATTCTCGGGTCTGGATGCTCTTAGACTGGTGTTGGGTAGGAAGGCTGAGCATTGTACGATGAAGAACCCGTTTCCAAACTCCGGCTTGCTTGTGCTTTCCTTTCAGATATCATCAGAGAGTCTTATATATTGACATAGACATCCACCATGGTGATGGTGTTGAGGAAGCTTTTTATACAACAGATCGCGTGATGACCGTCTCATTCCATAAATACGGAGAATACTTTCCTGGAACAGGAGACTTGAGGGTAAGACCAAATTCTGTCAGAATAAATATAAGATGAGCATAGAAGGTTGCTAGTTTCTGGAGGAGCCATGTCATCCTGTTCATTTTGTTTGTGTTTGTGGTGGGACCTAGGCATCTGGTACTGGTTTTTTGTTTTGTTTTGTTGGTTTTTGTTTGTTTGTTTGCTTGCTTTTGTGGAGACGTGGCGTCACCTTAGTTGAGCAGTTCTTGGTTCATTGTTCACTGTTAGGATTTGTCAGGCTGTGGACCAGCTGAATGCTGCTTGTTCATTTTTGATCTACTCAGCTGGGCATAGGTGCCGATCAGACAGTTTGGTGGCCTCCCTAGGTTATACAGATCGTCCTTGGGTAGCAGGGCTGCCGTTACAGTGGGAGTGGGCAGTGCTCTCTGTATAGGTCTGGGCTGCAGGGTATCACACTGTCCTGTGGGCAGGGAGAGGTCAAGGGACTTTATCTACGATCGGTCCAGGGTGTCTTGGTAGGCGGGTGGAAGACTGACTTTGGGGTCTACCTGAGGTTGTGGTCACAGGACTTCATGTTGTCCCGGAGTGGTGCAATGGAGTAGAAGCTCTGAGGATCACTACCTGTGGGCCTGGGTGAGAGGACTCCCCTCCATTTGACAATGATGGGATAAGTGGGCTCTGCTTTTACATCTTGTAAAATTGTTTCCTGTCTAATCAAACTGAGGTTTGTAAGAACTTTTTAGTTTATCTTGTGAAGGGAGGAGCTGCGTAAGTATGCCATGTTAAATATGCAGGGGTCTTCCTGCCATGCATGTGGGTCCTGGGCCAGGGCGTACCTGTGCCATGTTAAAGGACAACATACAGGAGTCAGTGCAGTCCTGCCATGTGGGTGGATCCTGGGGGTCTAACCTGCTGGGCTTTATCTGCCCAGGCATCTCACCAGTCCAACTGTACGTAGTACTCGTGTGTTATTTGTGTTAGCGGTGTGTCTCTGTTAAGTTTCTTAAAACATACTTCTACGATTACTGGAACAAGCAATTGCGTATTTTTTATTTATTTTTTTCAAAATTGTGTGTTACTTGGTCTTTTAATCATTTTAAAATGTATCGGGCTTTTTGTTGTAAAATATTCTCTTAAGATCTGGTGTTGTGTTTTAGGATATTGGTGCTGGAAAAGGAAAGTACTACGCTGTCAACTTTCCCATGAGGGACGGTATAGATGACGAGTCATATGGACAGATCTTTAAGCCTGTAAGTACCGCTCTCAGTAGAGTGAGCTGTAAGCTGGCTGAGTCCTCATGTGTCTTATTCTTACTCTGTGTAGATAATCTCAAAAGTGATGGAGATGTACCAGCCGAGCGCGGTGGTGCTGCAGTGTGGCGCTGACTCCCTCTCTGGTGACAGGCTGGGCTGCTTCAACCTAACTGTCAAAGGTGAGCAGCTCGTGCCCCCGCCGTGGTTCTCCTCCTCCCTGAGAACCTCCCATAGAAGCTGTCATTGTTGAGGGCTGGAGAGCTGGGGAAGAACGCCTTCTGCTCCTTTTGCAGAAGACCTGGGTTTGAGCCCATCCCACTTGGTGGCTCCCAACATCTGTAACTCCAGTTCCAGGCCATCCAGCACCCTCTTGTGATTTGCACAAGGATTTGCATGCGTGTGCTGCACATCATATATGTATAAAAATATTTTTAATTTCTCATTGTTGTTTTGCTTGCCAACTTGAAGGCAGACTCTGTACTTGTACAGTCCAGAGAGTGAAGACTTAGCTTGTTGCACTCCATTCTGACGTGGTTACTCCCTTCCCATGCGCAGGCCGTGCTCAGGGCTCAGCGGTGCTTCATTCAGCTTAGCTGTCCTCTCTGCTGCCAACACTCACTTCTTTTTTTCTGAATTATTTGTTTGCTTAGTTTTTTCTTTGCTTATTACTAAACTGTGTGAGTTTCTAATATACTCTTCTCCGCTCTCTCGGGTGCTGATCTCCTCCTGTTTGGACTCAGTGTCTTCTCTGCTTCTGTTTTATTATGTCTTCCAGTCAGTGTGCACTCTGTGTCTTTCTCAGTCGTAACTGTTAAGTCCTTAAAAAGGGCTGAAGTCCATGTGCTAAATAAGTCTTAAATGTGGGGGTGTTAGGGTGTAGCAGTGAAGCAGAGTTGGGCATGGCAGCTTTTAAACCCAGCATTGGGACAGAAGAGGCAGATGGATGGCCAGGTCTGCATAGCAAGCACCAGGCCAGCCTCGGCTTTATAATAAAACCTGTTTCATAAAGAAAAAGATAAGTAAAATACATCATTTTAGTAAAGTTAACTTTTGGGTTAGAAATGACTTAGCATGTCTTACTATAGACTGTCTTATTCTGTGCGGACTTTGAGGTAGTAAGTTGACGTCTCGCTTTGAATGCCCTTGCAGAACTTTTAAAATAGCTAAATGCAGATCTTAAGAACTGCTCATGACGGCTCTGCAGCGCTGTGCTGCTCTCCTTCCCATCGAATTGGGCCACAAAATTAGTTGCCCACTTGGCTGTGAGTCAGCATTCACTTACGAGTGCTTTCACAGTGACCATAAAGTGTTCAGCCGTCTAGCGTTTCAGAGCAGCTAAGACTCCGGAAGTCATCAGCTGCCAGTTCCTCCCCTCAGAGCCGAAGACCGTGCTCTGCCAGTGAGCTGTGCCCGGTGTGTACTGTCAGGTGATAACTGACAGTTTCTAATGTACCTCTGTGACTGACTTCAGCCGCATTCTCTCAGGCCTCGTGAAGGAAGTGAGGCGGTCAGCTGCTGTCCACCTCACTTCTCAGTTATTTCTTCTTATGCTGTTATTATTTCTTAATTATTTCCATGCTTCCTCTTACAGGCCCTCTAGCCTTCATTTCATAAATCCCCCCCTTTTTGCCTGCTGTTGGGTGGTTGAACGCTGGTCTTGTCTGCTCTCTTTCCTTGTAGTCTGTAAGTTAACTTCTGTCCTTAGAAATGTCCAGTAACACTGTTTTAGTAGATGATGTCTGGTTGATAACATGAAGAAAACAGATAATTAGACACTGTAAACTCTCATTAGGTAATGGGTTTTTTTTTTCTCTTGTGCAATTTTAATTTTTTCCAAATATTTTAAGCTTTGTTATAAAAATGTTAGAAAAACAAAACAAGCAACAGAACCTCACACTGAAATTAACTGGACCCAAAGATTCAATGGCTTCTATGCTTGTGGCAGCCAGCATCTCAATACCAAGTGAAAGCCTGCTGCAAAGGGACTTTTTTATTTTAATTAAGGCTAAAATCCATGAAGAGAATGTGGGGGGGGGGGGGTGGGGAATGGATGAATTTCTGCTGTCAGCATTGAGGGACTTTGTTTTTTGTTTTTTGTTTTTTTTTTTTTTTTTTTGGTTCTTTTTTTCGGAGCTGGGGACCGAACCCAGGGCCTTGCGCTTCCTAGGTAAGCGCTCTACCACTGAGCTAAATCCCCAGCCCCTTTTTTTTTTTTAAGAATTATTTATTTATTTCATGTATGTGAATACACTGTAGCTGTCTTCAGACACACCAGAAGAGGGCATCAGATCTCACTACAGATGGTTGTGAGCCACCATGTGGTTGCTGGGAATTGAACTCAGAACCTCTGGGAGAGCAGTCAGTGCTCTAACCACTGAGCCATCTCTCCAGCCCCTGAGGGACTGTAATGATGGCATTGTGTGCCTGAATGATAATACCACCAGAAGTTACTGGTAACTCAAAACTTGTTCCTATGTGAGGTTTGTAATTAAGTAAATTAAGAAAATTATCCATAATACCAGCACCTAAAGATAGTCAGTGGTCAAACTTTTTGGTATTGCCTTCCGTAGTTAAGCTACACATGTCATATAGGAGAAACAAAATTTAGCATCTGTGTAGTGTCTTCTCTCCCTTACCCTTATGTGACCTCTCATGAGCATCCTGTGTTGCTAGTAAAATACATGTGTGTGTGTTTTAATACTTAACACGAGTTATTTGTTGGATACAGTCCCTGTCATCACCCCTGTCATTGTCTCCCCCATCCCCCACCTTGGGGTGAGGTGGCCTGCCCTGTAGTCATGCTGTATGGTCTAGCCTGGCCTCCAGATTCTGCGCCACTTACCTTACCTTAGCTTCCCAAGAGCTGGGACTGTTGGGATGGGCCACTCTGCCTGGCTGTCTACAGACCCTTTTTTTTGGTTGAGTAAAATTGTTTGTAATTATCCTTTTTAAGGTCCTATTTTAAATTGCTAAAGAATATATTTCAATGTTACCCAAATCTTCTTCGTCGTAGGTCACGCTAAATGTGTAGAAGTAGTGAAAACTTTTAACTTGCCGTTGCTGATGCTTGGCGGAGGTGGCTACACAATCCGGAATGTTGCTCGATGTTGGACGTATGAGACTGCAGTTGCCCTTGATTGTGAAATTCCCAATGGTAGGTGTTCAGGTTGCAGTATCTAGAAGAACATGCAGTGTGTGGAAATGGATGAATGGGAGGGTCTGCAGCCACACCCCTGGAATGTATGATCTCCTCTGACGGCTGAATGGTTAGAGTGCGAATCTGTGAGAACATTCCATGCTCACTCTCAAGCTTCCTTTGGGAATAGTTCTTTTACCTGGATTATGATTCTGAGTTTATTTGGAAACTAAGCTTTCAATGTGTAACTTGCTTTTCATTGTTTTTAATAGAGTTGCCATATAATGATTACTTCGAGTATTTTGGACCAGACTTCAAACTGCATATTAGTCCCTCAAACATGACAAACCAGAACACTCCAGAATATATGGAAAAGATAAAGTAAGAAATCATTTCGCCTTAATGAAGTTTCAGGAGGCTATAGAAGGTCAAATAAAGGAAACTTTTAGATACATGAGATATTCTCTTTGTTTTAATATGATTTGAAACCTTAAGGATATTTGTGGTTTTAATCTAAAATAATAACACAAATATGTAACCTTTGTAAATAGAAACTTTTTTTTTAAGATTATTTATTTATTATATATAAGTACACTGTATCTGTCTTCAGACACACCAGAAGAGGGCATCAGATCTCTTTACAGATGGTTGTGAGCCACCATGTGGTTGCTGGGAATTGAACTCAGGACCTCAGGAAGAGCAGTCAGTGCTCTTAGCCACTGAGCCATCTCTCCAGCCCAATAGAAACATTTTTATTAGATCAAGTGCTTTCTGTCTACAGAATGTAGAAATGGTGAGCGGAATGGGCTGTGTCTTCTCGCCCGTAGACAGTTGTAGGACATGGACAAGTGCTCTTGTTGCCTCATCCGTCAGATGGGGTGAAGTGAAGCATAGCTGTGTGCTGTGGGGTCAGCCGTGTGTGCAGTGATCGATGCTCCACTAGTGTCCCATTCCGCGGTTAGCTAAATGGGAACTTGTTTTTGTTTAGTTCCTCCTGTCTAACAGGAACTTTGCATACAGTGGATTTTGTCTAATAAATTGTGTCGTTTAGACAGCGTTTATTTGAAAATCTGCGAATGTTACCACATGCGCCTGGTGTTCAAATGCAAGCTATTCCAGAAGATGCTGTTCATGAAGACAGTGGTGATGAGGATGGAGAAGACCCTGACAAGAGAATTTCTAGTAAGAAACTCCTTCACAGCACATGTTGTGATTCTCCTTTTCTCCATTTAATAACGTGAGATTTAGCTTCCTGATGTCTCAAAGCCTGAATTAATATCACCCTTCATTTTGTGTGACTACACAAACATGGCTGCATCCAGAAAGTAGGCACTTGATATCTATCAATATCTATCTACCTTATGTAATGATTGTAGAACCTCTGGCTATTACCAAATTAATAAAAATGTTTGTGTCCCAGTTCGAGCATCAGACAAGCGGATAGCTTGTGATGAAGAGTTCTCAGATTCTGAGGATGAAGGTGAAGGAGGTCGTAGGAATGTCGCTGATCATAAGAAGGGAGCCAAAAAAGCCAGGATTGAGGAAGACAAGAAGGAGGCGGAGGACAAGAGGACAGGTCCGTCTGTGCTGGTGACGCTCCTTTTCACTGCTTACGGGTGCACTGTATCTTTAGAGACCCACAGGGTCAGATGGGTGCGTTCAGCGGGTGCGTTCAGCGGGTAACTAGCTTTTCCTCCTGGAAGTGATGTTTACCTCTTATCCTTATTGGTTAATGCTTCAGAACTGACTTAAAGCTCTGAGAATGCTCACATTTTCTTTGAGGTGTAGAGATCTCTCGTCTTAATAACAGACAGAAATAGTAGGTGCTGCATGCCATAGAATGGCTAGGGAAGGACAGTGGCTGCAGATGACGGCCTCAGGACGTCTACCATAGCCTAGGTGGGCTCGGGCCCGGTGTCCTCTGCCTCGCCTCTTAATACACGTGGATTGGAGGCATGCCAGTAGACCCGGCCAATTCTAAAATAATTTATAACTGGTTCAAGTCGGTTCGTGAAACAAAAGTTAAGCTCCATAGTCCTTTGAAAAGTTGCTTTAAACATGAATATTCTTCAGGAACTGAAGAGAATGCCGCTGAGGAAAGATAGGAAGGAAGGGGCTAAGGAGCTGGGCCGTGGAGGAGAGCTTCTGACATCTTACTATGTTTCAGAGCGTTGTATTTAGCATGACATTTCAGCCCCTCATTAGAGATCTTCCATGTTTTGTTGCTGTGCTGAACTACTCATGGGCTTGCCTGTCTTCACTAGGCCTCACTGTAGACCGGGCTGCTCTGGCCACTTACTTGACCGTGGACTCAGGCCATTGTCCATCTTCTCAAACCTGGGTGCTGGGACTTGAGAAATGTGCCACCACACCCAGCTCGGTTTCTTTTCATTTTAAAGAATCTTCTACATTTTCTTTCTTTTTTTCCCAAACAGGAAAGTGATGGGGTAAAATTGACTCTTACTATTTTAGACAAAATTAGTGCTCTTTCAGATTAAAAAGAAAGATCTATGGGTCAAAACCTAAAATAAGAACCACCACCATCCCCCCTTTGGCACTATGAGTAAAAGTTTAGTTAGCCAAGACACTAAAATGTAAAGCCTCGGTTGTCGGCACGTAGGTTTGTGTGCACGTAGGTTTGTGTGGAAGGCACTAGCAAGTGCCCTGCGGGGTCTGCATTACCCAAGCTGCTGCTGTCGCTGCACCTGACATTAGGCCATTGCTTCACAACTAATTTACACAGAGAAAACACGGGATATCTGCGGCAGCTACTTCTATTACTATATTTAGCTTAGGAAGTTCAATTTAGTGATAATGGGACTTATCTACTGTGGGCCAGCAAGGTGTCTCTGCAGCCGAAGGTGCTGCCAAGCCTGGCACGCCGGCCTCTGCCTGTTAGAGGAAGACGACCAACTCCTCCACGCTGCCTTCTTACATCCCTGTGGATGTCATGCCCAAACACATGCACGTGCGCGCACACAGTAAATAAATAAGTAAAAATAAAAACAACATAATTTAACCTCTTGACTTTAGGATCACATCCTTCTTACAGCGTAGATGCAGTTCTCTTCAGCTTGTTCTGTCTTCTTGCCACTGTCCATGCCTCAGTCCTTTTACATTTCTCTGGAAGATAGCTCTTCCCTCAGAGTTTGTTCCTTCTTTAGGACCCGAATTCCAGTGTTCTTCCCTGCCCACAGCTCTCCTGACCTGTGTCGTTCCTCTGTGTTCTGAAGTTCTTCATAGTACCTGTGATGCTGTGATACTTCTGAACCAAAGCTAGAAAGGGTGAGCACACACAATCACATAGCTAGTGAGTCCTGCACCACTCACCTCAGAACCGGACACAGTTCATGAAGAGTGAGATTGTATAGCGTAGATATATACATATATATGTCTTACATTTTAAAATAGTATTAATCTTTTTCTTGTCTTTAGATGTTAAGGAAGAAGACAAATCCAAGGACAATAGTGGTGAGAAAACAGACACCAAAGGGTGAGTGATGCTTCTGTCTTGGGGCTTGGGGGAAGGGCATGCATACTTCAGAAATGCTGGCTCAGCCTGAGAACTGAGTGTGGGTAGTGTGTCCAAGACTACTTCCCCCGTAATGATAGGTGGTGCTTTTCAGGATGCTCAAATCCTGTGCTCGGAAGAAACATTGGGTTGAGAGAAAGCCTGTTTGAGGATTTTATTCGTCAGAATGCATGAATGACTAGAGGCTGCAGTCTGTAATCTCAGTACACTGAGGAGGCTGAGGCCAGAAGATTGCTGTGAATTCAAATCCACACTAAGCTATGTAGAATGTTAAGTCTTCATTCTGGGCTTAAGAGTGAGATTCTGTGTTAGAAGGAAGCATGTGTGCTAATTTTTATGGTTAACTTGGAATGCTCAGTTGTAAAACAGTAGGAAAAATTAAGATGTTTCCTGCTCAGAGAAAACACTGAGTTACTTGGTATGAATCTATAAGAATGGATGAGTAGCTGTGCTCTTTAACCAAGACTGTTATTTTTAATATTTCATGATCCTCCTTAACAGAGCCAAATCAGAACAACTCAACAACCCTTGAATTTGACTCCCCAACCTTAGGAACCTCGAAAAGTGAGACGATTCTGGGATAAGAAACCTTCGCTGTTTGAGGAAGTTTGGCTTCATTTTATACTGTTTTGGCATGGACTGTATTTATTTTCAAAATGGCTTGTTTTTGGTTTTCCTTGGCAAGTTTTATTGTGAGTTTTTCTAATTATGAAGCAAATTTTTTTCCACCATGCTTTATGTGATTGTATTTAAATTGATGTGTTATTATGTCAAAAAAAAAAACCGGATCTATTAAAGAAACAATTGGCCTTTCTGAGCTGATTTTTCCATCTTTTGTAATTATCTTTATTAAAAAATTGTACTTGGATGGTCTTCTGTCTGTTTATTATGAAGGCTTGTTTCCAAGCCCGACTGTGAGACTGGAGCATACCCATGGTGATTTCAGTGGCAGAGACCCTCTCACTGAGTCTGTACGTGCTTACTGGCTCTAACAGGTATTTCCTATTTCAATAAAAATGACACCATGTCACCTTGTATAGTTTAGCCAGTGTCAGGAAGACTGGGATTTCATCAATTATTTCCAAAATTCCTAAACTGCAGTTGAGATACGCAGGAATTGGAAACTGAAAGAGAAGCCTGTTCAGCCGATAACTGGCCCAACTTGAGACCCATCTCTTGGGCAAGCACTAACCCTGACACTATTCATGATACTCTGTTAGATGTGCAGACTTCCCAGCAGCTGACTCAGATGCAGACACCCACAGGCAAACAGTGGATGGAGCTTGGGGACGCTTATGGAATAGGAAGAAGGGTTTCAGGCTCCAAAGGGGGTAGGAACTCCACAGGAGAACTGACAGAGTCAACTAGCCTGGACCCTTGTGGCTCTCAGAGACTGAGCCACCGACTAAAGAGCATACATGGGCTGGACCTAGACACCCCACATGTATGTAGCAGATGTGCAGCTCAGTCTTCATGTTGTAGAGTGGGTTAACCCAAAAACAGTTGCCTGTCTGTGGATATAGCCCAGCTGGGCTGCTTTGTCTGGCCTCAGTGCAAAAGGATGTGCCAGAGTCGGGGTACACAGCGGGGACCCACAGGCTCAAAGAGTAGAAGGGAAGAGGGGACCAGAAGGGAGCAGTGAGTGAGTGGGGTATAAAGTGAGTAAGTTAAAGAGAAGCCTGTAAGAGAAGCCTGTGATTGGGCAGTGCAACTGTATATGTCTCTCCCCCATATACCCGCCACACACACACACACACACATTCACTTGTACATGAAATACTGCTATAGAAACATGTCAGTGTAAAATGAACCAGCTAGCAAAATCTTGTTCTTATTCTGTAATTAGATCACAACCAGGGTTTCTACTCCAGAAGTAGCACACCATGCTTTGGCATTCAGCAGCTGTTCATTGAGTGTGTATTCACTTTGAAGATTTTGATAATCACTGCAGCTGAATAGAATTTTAAGTGCTTTCACCTAAACTTACGTTGTTAAGGTAGAAAACTCACAAATGGAGCATTTCTACTCCCATTGTGTAGAAGAGAAAAACGCTTTTACGAATTTGTCGACGATGGTGAAATCCTACTTGCTAGAACCAGGTTGCAGAGTTTGAGAGTAGGAGAATAGATTTGCAGTAGAAGGCAGTACCATGGAGAACGTTCTTAACACTGTCCTGAGGTTCGAAGGCTTCATGTTTGATTTTGCCCCTTTTGCCCTATATTTGCCAGGAATCCATACCCTTTATGCCAAAGCTTGACACCAAAGGCCACATAAGTTACATACTTAACAGAAGTTCTCTAGACCAGCAACAGCAGATAAAATAAGGTTTGGGAACCATAACTGATTTGTTCCACCTCAAACAGCTTTATTTAAAGGATGAAGAGTTTTTGTTTGTTTGGGACAAGGCGGTAGAGAGAAAATTCAGTGGTTAGGAGTATTTGCTGCTCTTACAGAGGATCCAGGTTTGGTTCCAAGCACCCACATAGCTGCTCAGAGCCATCGGAAGACCTGACACGCCTTTCTTTGATTACCAGGTACACAAGTGTTAGCTTTAAAAATTTAGTTTGATGAAACCCATGTCTTGTTATGAAAAGACACCATGACCAAGGTAACTCTTATAAAGGAAAACATTGCATTGAGGCAGCTTCCCATTCCATAGATTCAGTCCATTATCATGGGAAGCATGGCTTGCAGACAGACATGGTCTTAATCAGCAGGAGATTGTTCCCACACTAAGCAGAGCTTAGTCTCACTTCAAAAGTCCACATGGTTTATCAGTCTCAGAGATGCTTAAAAGTCTTAAGTTCTGAGATTCATGCAATCTCTTAACTGTAATTTCCAGTAAAATCAAAACCAAATCACATACTCCAAACATATGATAGCACAGGAAGTACATTACCATTACAGAACAGGGAAGGGAACACGGTGCAGAAATACTGGACCAAAGAAAGATTGAAAAAACAGCTAGACAAACTCCAAACCCTCCATCTCCATGTCTGATCTCAAAGTGCTCTTCTGATCTCCAACTCCTTTCAGCTTAATTAACTGCAAGACACTTTCTCCTGGGCTGGTTTCATCCCCTGTTAGCTCTTCTCAACAAGGACCCCATGGCTCAGACATCTCTAACTTCTTGGTGTCTTCAAGGCATTCCAGGCTTTACCTTCAATGGCCTCTCTGGGCCTCCATGCAGAGACACCCCTGACGTACTCAGACTCAGCAACTTTCCTTAATTGTAGAGAAAAAGCCCATAATCCCTTTCTTCAATCCTTGATTCTAATGCCAGAACCAAATGGTCAAATCTGCCAGGTTCTGCTGCTTGCTTGGGCTGGGATATGTCCCCCGTATTCAATTACATGTTCATCAGCTTTCTGTTTGTCACTATGGTTGGCTGACATGGAATTTGCTCTATAGATCAGGCTGGCCTTGAACTTAGAGATCACATACCTCTGTCTCCTGAGTGCCGGGATTAAAGGTGTGTACCACATGCTTGGACCTTTCATTCCTTTTCACAAGACGGAAACTTAGCTGGGTAGGATTTGTAGAGGTGGTGCTCATGCTAAGGTCCTGTTCCCCAATTGGTTCTTGATCTATCAGTTAAAGGCCACGAGCTAATTGCTGGGTGGAAGGAATAAGCAGGACTTCCAGGTCTGTAGAGGCAAGTGAGAGGTGCAGGAGAGAAGATGGGAGAGCTGGCCATACTGATAGTGTGACCCCTTCCGGGAGCTTAGGCAAGGAAGCAAAAGCCACACAGCAGGGATCTTGCTCCAATACCACCACTCCCTTAATTCCACTTAATATTCTTAATCTGCTTATCTCCATGAACACAGGATTTAGCTCCGTTCCACTTCCTGGTGCCCCTTTAATCCTTAAACCATGCATTTTGTATTTTTTCCTTTCTAAGCTTGCTATGCTTGTTGAAAGCTCTCCTCATAAGAGTGAACCACGAGGCAAAATTGACATCAGGCTTTTCTGATATTTCTTTGCCAATGCAGGGAATGTAATCTAAATCTTTCCATCTCAGCCTCAGGCCGACTCTTTGGACAAAGGACAAAAGGCACCCACACTCTTCACCGAAATATCACAAGTACAATCTCTAGGCAACGTACTAAAATTCTCTGAAACCTCAATCTTGAGCCAGGCTCCCACAGTTCAAAGCATGCTCAGCACCATGCTCTTATTAGTATGGCCCATTAAGCAGTTCTTAAAGCATTCTCCTGCTTTCCTAACACAAAGTCCCAAAATCGACATTCCCCCAAACAAAGCATGGTCAGTTCTATCACGGCAATACCCTAGACCCTGGTTAAGGTATCATTGCTGTGAAGAGACACCATGACCAAAGCAACTCTTATAAAGGAAAACATTTGATTGGGGCTGGCTTACAGTGTCAGAGGCTCAGTCCATTATCACCATTGTGGGAAGGCAGACATGGTGCTGGAGGAGCTGAGAGCTCTACATCTTGGTCCACAGGCAGAAGAATGAGACTGTGTTTCACACTGGGCAGAGCTTGAGTTTAGAAGACCCCAAAGCCTGCCCCACAGTGACACACTTCCTTCAATAAGGCTACACCTACTCCATCAAGGCCAGATCTAATAGCACCACTCATTCCCCATGTGCCAGGCATTCAAGCACATGTGTCTATGGGGCCATAACTTACACACACCACCACAGATAGATAAAAAATAATCTCTTGTGTTTGATTTTACACCGTTAAGATTACTAATAGGATTCAGCACTTCATTGGAGGAACATGGGAAATTTTATATACATATGATTCAGAAGATTTTATCATGTAATGTTAAAACAATTTAAATGACACTTGTAAATGAATGCTGTGAATGAGCCCTTAACACATAAGGTCGTGGAATATTGTCAAGTTTATGTCAGAAACTGAAAATAAAGAAGTTGTATCCCATACCTTTAATCCTAGCACATAGGAGGCAGACAAAGATTTCTGTGGGTCTCAGGCCAGCCTGATCCACATAGCAACCTCCAGGACAGCCAGAACTACATAGAGAGACCGTGTCTCAAAATCAGCAACAAAAGGAAGATGTGAATCATGTGACATATGCTTTTCTATAAGAACAATGTTCAGTTATTTAAATTCCATTCTGGGGAAGAGATTCATGAAACTCAGTACATCAGACCAATGGCTTTCTTGAAGGGGATATGAACACTGAGCATTGTGGGTAAAAGTTTCTGATAACTACAAACAGATAACTCCAAGATAATAACGCTCTATACCCCTGTTCTTTAGAACCTACCCACTCCTATAGTCCAGGAGTGCTAAAATAGTAGTGGACAAGTTTTCTTCCTTTTATATGAGTAAGAGCCCCACTGTGGAGGGCAAGGGTCATCTGGAAGAGTCGTGTGGAAAGACAGTTACAATCAGCTACGTCCTTGCTTCCTTAAAAATGAGACGTAAAGACAAAGACTTCATCTTAGAAATCCAATCATTTATGCAGACATTGCCGCTTTGCCCCTAGAGTTTCTCCTTTCTCCAGGTCATATTGCCATAAACCAGCATTGATGCTTTACAAGATAACCCAGCCTTCTAGGAAGGTACCAGAAGTCTGCCAGCGGCTAATCTATTCAAGTATTCATTTGCATGTGTGGGTACACACCTGTACAGGTGTACATCCACATTCGTGCAGGTGCAGAGGCCAGAAGTTGACTGAGTTTCTTATCTCCCTTGATCTCTCTCCACCTTAGATAAGAAGGCTCGCTCTTACTCTAACCCAGAGCTCACACACTTGGTTGTAGCTAGGTTTCCTAAGTATCCCTTGTCTCTTCTTCCCAAGCATTGGAACTACCGGTAAACGACCGTATCTGTCTCATACATGGCTGTCGAGGATCTAAGCTCTGATCCTGGTTACCCACTGAGCCATCATCTCATTAGCCCTGGATCCCTTCACTGTCATCTCATGCAAATTATCTTCTGTGTCCCTAAGCTGGAAAGACACTCCACCCTACCGCAAGGACCTTTGCTCAACTACACTCATAGCAGCTTTGTTCGGAATAACCAGAAACTAGAAACAACTTATGTGTCCCCTCAATCAAAGGATGGATAAAGAAAATGTGGTGCGTTCACAGAATGGAATACTACTCAGCTATTAAAAACAAAGACATTGTGAAATTTGCAGGCAAGTGAATGGAACTAGAAAACGTCGTCTTGGTTGTTATTTAAAATGAGAACAAGATAACGTTTCCTGTTGGGTTCTCTCTGAGATTCAACTAAATGTCTAGGCAATGCTGCAAACACAGTAACAAGGTTGTGGATATAATTGCCCACTTAAACATACAAAGCCAGGTACCATCCATCCCTTAAGAAACGTTGATAACAACCTGTAAATACACAGAGCGAGATCTTTACGTCAGCCTCCATTGTTCTGCCACGGCTTCTCTCTCCCTCCTGTCTCCCTTCCTTTTCCTTCCAGTCTCCTCCTCTTCCTTCCAACTTCTCTCCCACCCATCCTTCCTTCTCTTCCAATGACAGGCCTCCTTCTATCTTGTACCTGCCCCTCATCTGTATTTTACAAATTCAATGGGGAAAAGGTTCTGGTGAAGTCACCTGATACCTGAGTAGTGACTAGGCAGCTGTCCTTGGGGCAGTGGAATTAGCATCAGAATACAGATAACTCCAGGGCAAACCACAGCATGGAATAGTGAGAGGAAGATGTTGTTTGCTTTCGGGTGTTTTTGTCGATACCAGATGGGCTGGTTTCGAGCGAGCTTTTGTTGCAATTTGATGCCTTCTGATTTCAAATCAACAGATAACAGTGCATTATTAGAAGCCATCTTCCAAGGCTTCGTTTCCTGGAGGAAATGACTCAATTTTAGCAACTGTATGGAAATATTAATCTCCTAGTAACTGGATAGTTATAATCTCACGAAAATGATGGTCAAGTGAGTCAAGGAAAATATGACTATTATTACTGTTCGTGGTTGTGGTAATGTAAAAGTTGGAGTAGGAAATTCACTAAAGAAGTCCACAGCTTTCCAGGGTGCTCCATTGCTGTTCTGCTATGCTACCACCAGATGGCAGTGTCTCCCCATTAAAAAAAAGTTACATTTTTTTTTTTTGTCTGTTTCCCAGTAGTCAGTTCTGTCTAAACAGAGGCACCTTAGCAACTCACAGCTTGCCAGTCAAATGCCCTATCACTCAACTGAATCCCCAGCCTAAGGTTCTTTTGAATGTACAGTTTAATTTGGGGTTACTGATTGAGAGTTTTCGGTAAATCAAACAATTATTACGTGAAATTTCCAAGTTTATATCCATAAGGCTCTGTATCCGGTAGCAAACAGTTATTTGTGAATTTTCTAGCTGGAAGTAGAATAGAACTGAATATTAGAGTGAAGATACTTTTATTTTGGCAGGACGTAGAACATGCTAATCTACATAATGGAGAATGGGGAGCTCTTCCCGGGACTTCCGGTGAAATTGAGACTCAGTGGAATCAGAACTCTGTCCCACGAATGCTGTTACGGAGTCTTTGAATAGAGTTATGAGTGAGAGGTGCTTACCCGCCAGGCAAGCACAAGAACTGGTGTCTGCTCCCCAGCTCCAAAAAGTCTTAACTGAATAAGTGAGAGTGCACTCCCGGGTGATATTCTATTTGTTCGTAATGATTTAAGAGTATTTTATTCTAAATATTGAAAATGGGTATATGATGTTACATTTTATTTAAAAAAAAAAAAAAACGAGAACAAAAAACGAAGTTATGAATTAGTAGAATGCCTTGGCTAGTTCTGCCTCGTGTCCAGTGGTTGGTGTTTAGGAATGAGACGAACAAAACTAGGACTGAAACCTAAGTCTATACTTTGAAAGTTGTGAAAAACATGTTTATTGAGTTTATTGAGAGGCTTCTAGCCTCAGTTGTGTATTATCTAACGCATCATCTTTTTCTCTCTTCAGAAATCAATTATTTTACAGGTCACTTGGCACTCAAAACCCCGAGCTCAAACCCTGGCTGTTCGCTATGCAGGCAGGCGCAGAGAGGCCGCGAATGTCACCAAAACCAAGCTGCGTGGGGTGCCTCACACAGTAGTCAGGGCTCAGGAGACCGAGGCAGGAAAGTCAAGTACCAGGTCAGCCAGGTCAGCCAAGGACACAGTGAGACCCTGACCCAAAACAAAACAAAACATTAAACAAACAAACAAAGAAACAAAGAAACAATCCCTGCTTCTACTTGACAAAGACCTCTTCCCTTCAGAGATGAAGCCACCAGGAACCAGCAAAACAAACCACTGATTTCAAAAAATGAGAAGCCCAAACTGCCTCAGCCTCCGGCCCCAGCTTGATTTTTTTTTTTTTTTTTTGACTTACACTTAATGCTACAGGCTGTGTGAGAAAGTCATGCCATACTTACTACTCTAGCAACCCACCATGGGCAAAGGCCAGGAACCTACACCTCACTGCCGTTTTAGTCTTTTTTCTTATTTAAAAGGCTGGAGCTGGGCACGGTGACACACGTCTTAGTCCCAGCACCTGGGAGGCAGACACAGGGGGAGTCTCTGCGAGTTCAAAGCCAGTCAGCTTTACAGAACCAGTTCCAGGCACAGAGATATGTAGAGACCGCATCTCAAAATAAACAACCAGACAAATATAACATAATAAATATAATATAATATGATATAATATAATATGATTAACATATGCTGGATTTCAGGTGGCTTATAACCACCTGTAACTCCAGCTCTGGGATTCCATGCTCTCCTGGACCCTGGATGCCCCGGGCTCACATGTGCACACACCCACTCAAACCCACAATGGTATCTATAATCAAAATCAATCTCTAAACCCACTTAAGGGGACAAAGTTCTTACATCTGTCTTTCTCTCCTCCTATTTTAGCTCCCACCTCCTACCATTGTTGCACTGGGGATGAAGTTTCCAAGTCACGACCTTTGGCTGATAACTACCAATGTGTTCCCAGACTCCCTGCCTTATACCCGGCTTGGCAAACCAGACTCTTTTCTGGATTTTAAATCCTCATCAATCCAGAGAGCCAATCTGGTTTCTCAGAGTTGGATTTAAAGATGAAATGCTCTTGCCTTTCCTATGCTGTAAAATCGTTATGGCCTAAATTAATAGTATGCCTTTAAATCTTTTCCTCCTACCCTCAGCCCTACCCCAGTCCCCACTAACAAGGAAGGTCTTGCCATGTTACCCTACCCTGCCTCAACCTCCTGAATTTTGTGATTTCAGGCATGCACCACTATGTCCGTTGTTTATTGGATGTTAGGTATTGCATACTTTACCTCATATCTAAACATTTACTCAATAAAAATTTATCTTTTTAAAAGTTGTGATTGATGTACTATACTGAGTGTTGCTATTGAGAAAATATAAAGATCAGAAAGCAAAACATACCTGCATTCAGGGTCCAGGCAAAAGAAGAAAGTTTGTAAGAGGACTGAGGTAATTATGGATTGAAAGGAATTGGGGGTTCAGGGAGGGGAAGAGAGGGAGGCAGGGAAGGAGGGAGGGAGGGAGAGAGAGAGAGAGAGAGAGAGAGAGAGAGAGAGAGAGAGAGAGAGAGAGAGAGAATTTGCTTCTTCTTGTACTGGCAGAGCTCCTACAAATTAACATGGGGAATGAAGTCTTAAAACGTCTTGCACTTTTTGCAAGATATATGGAAAGGTTCAACTCCTCAAAGGGACACAGCACAGATGAGCGAGGATTCTGTCTGTCCAAGGAAGCAGCTTTCTGAGTGGAAGCCATGACTATGGGTAAACCAAGCCTATTTCCCACGAGGCTAAAATCACAGAGAATTGTACTCAGGCTTCAGAGTGCTGAGGCCAACTGCAGATGTAACAGAATGCTGGCTAGGAAGAGAGGAACAGGGAGAAGTTTCGAGAGAAGAGAAAGGCCACGTGACCCAGTTCATTTCACTTGGCTGCAGATGGTCTTTTGGATGAGAATGAAGTACAGCAGAGAGAGAGAGAAAGAGAGAGAGAGAGAGAGAGAGAGAGAGAGAGAGAGAGAGAGAGAGAGAGAGAGCTCAAACAAAACCAAACAAAACCCTGAAGGAACCATCTATTTAGGAAGAAGTTCGCATCCCCAGCTGAGACATTACCATGGGACAGCCCACCTCCTCCACCAGGATGGAGATCTAGACTCTGGAGGGCGCACTGCACCTCTGCAGAATGCAGAGGACTCGTTAGATCACTACGAAGGAACTTGCTGGAAATGTGCTGTCCTCTGGAGTTCCGAGGAAAGTTACTCAGAAAAGACATCCCCTAGGAGAAACTAACAGAGGCTGGCTGAGCTGCTCAGAGCCTGAAGAGGAAGAAGCCTTTAACCACCATGCTGCTGACCACTGCACACCTCAGGGCCCTGGCCCTTGACAGTTGGTGATGCTGAGCTCTGGCTGGAGGGGCCCCGGATGCTGCAGAGATCTCTTGAGAATACACAACAAAGCCCCCAAGAGAAAAGCTCTCCATTCTTCAATCTGATCTTCTACTGATGAAACTTTACATTGTGACAGCTGGAAAAGTGGGAACATTTAAAGGGGTCAAGTCTTAACGTTGCAGCAGGGGCCATGAAGGATGTATTTCGAGTAGAAAGCAGTAAGCAGACCATTGGAATGTTTTGTTTTCCAAAAGGTTCTTTGTACAATGTAGTTACAGTGTACAGGGTAGAGTTCTTATGGTCTAAGCCACGCCCTCCCTTTAGCCCCTAGCACACTGGGAATGAGGTTTTCAAAGCTTGACTTTTGGAGGATTGCAGTTCATTAAAAACGTGAAGTCGTGCGCTCCTGAAGTATAATTACTAGGACGATGAGCTTGCTGACTTTTACCATAGAACTGAGGGAACCCTAAGATCAGGCTTGTTTCAGGGCTGGGCAGAGGACTCAGTGCCTAAAGGTACCTATTGCCTATCCTGTTGACCTGGGTTCGGTTCCCAGGACCCTCCTGGTGGAAGGAGAGAACTGATTCCGACAGATTGTCCCCTGACCTCCACATATGCACTATGACACGTGCCCCCTATATGCATTAAAAAAAAAAAAAGACAAACAAAATGTGATAGAATAAAAGACTTGTTTCAGAACACTTTTAGCAGCCTGCGGACCACTAAACCTGGCCTCAATTATCTCCTGTTTCTGTGATGACATTCACCATATTTCTTGAGCCTAGTTTACTTGTCCAAAAGTAGAAACAATACCAACTTCATACAGACCAAGATTAAACAAGAGATGCATTTATCTCCATGTCATCCCAAAACTCCACTAGTACAAAAAAAAATCCCATCATTTTTGTTTGAAGGATTCAAAGGTAAATAAATAAACTTCACAATAAAGGGGGAAGAGAGCATTCTGGGAAGTTAATGAGTGGTAACAGAAACCACCTGTAAGGGAGAAGCTTGGGGGAATCTGTCCCTGTGCCTCCAGAGTAACTTAGCATGGGACAGAACACCTTCCTCCTAGTTAGGGAAATGTAGAATTATCTGCTTCTGGTATCATCGTTTACAGTTGTATTGGAAGTCCTGGCAATGCAATTAGGCAAGAAAACAGAGGGCAATCAAACTGGGAAGAGGTAAGTGAAATAGTTGGCCCATGAAGTGATCCTATAGAGAAAAGTTCAAAGAATCCAACTAGAAAGTTTCAAAGCCCTCCAATACAGGTCTTGGTTGCTCATCAGAACTTGATAGTAAGACCTATTGCTCGGGACATAGCATACAGGACAGACAAAAATTAAACTGGTATTGATCTGGAAGCTCTTTCTCTGTTTGCTAACTCCCATAGTCCTAGAAGTTGCCATGCAGGTTCCTAGACAGTGATCTTACCCAGATATGAACACTGCTAGCTGCAATAAACATTGGCTCAGAAAGATCTACCCATTTGGTTCAATAATGGCATGAATGTCATGGTAGTTACTAATCACGTGGATAGGTATTTAAGACCTATCCCACAAGAGGAAATGCATGTCTGTTACTATAAATCTGACCAAGAATCCATGGTTAGGAATTCATAGGCTCCGGGGAAGAACCCACAGTAGTAGTTCTACTAAATAAATGTAGTATCAAGCTATCTTCTAAACACTTATCCTAATAGCCATGGATTAGTGAAACTCTCCGCCATCAGCTACATCTTTTGTGTAGTAGACAGAGAATAACACAGACATAACTGGTCAAAATGAGAAGAAAGTAGAGCTCTCAGTCCTAAACAGGGACTTCTGTACCACATACCCTACCCTCGAGACCCACGGAACATCCCAGATGGGAGGACAGAATGATTGTAAGATCCAGAAGATGGGAGGACTGCTGCAAATAGTGTCTTCTGGTTATGACCGGGCTGATGGACGATGAGCTCACATCAGCTGTAGTTGCTGACAGGATATCAATGCAAGATCAAGTCAGTCAACTTTCCAACTGGAAAGGGGAGAGCTCCACCAAGCCCCGCCCTTAACTAAGGAATCACTGGTAGCCGATGCTGGGAGATAGTTTTCTTCAGCGATATGACTCCTGATAAATTAACATCTATCTCCAGTGGATACAGAGTATAAACAGAACTCAGTAGAGAATAATAAATAAAAAGGGGGTAGCACAAAGTTGGGACAGAGATGTGAGGGGAGGAGTCTAGGAGGAGTAGGAGCTGAGAGAGAGAGTGGATATGGTCAAAATACATTGTAAACATGTATAAAGTTCTGAAAGAAAAAATACATGAAAGACGCTGCTAGGATCAAGGGCTTCTCCTCCCATTGATGAGCAACAAGGCCATCCTCTGCTATATATGCAGCTGGAGACATGGGTCTGTCCATGTGTACTCTTTGGATGGTGGTTTCGTCCCTGGGAGCTCTGGTTGGTTGGTATTGTTGTTCTTATGGGGTTGCAAACCCCGTCAGCTCCTTTAATCCTTTCTCTAATTCCTCCAATGGGGACTCTATTCTCAGTTCAATGGTTTGCTGCAACCGTCCACCTCTGTATTTGTCACACTCTGGCAAAGCCTTTCAGGAGACAGCTATATCAGGCTCCTGTCAGCATGCACTTCTTGGCATCAGCAATATTGTCTGGGTTTGGTAGCTTTATGTATATGGGCTGGATCCCCAGGTGGGGCAGTCTCTGGATGGCCTTTCCTTCAATTTCTGCTACAAACATTGTCTCTGTATTTCCAACTATGAATATTTTTGTTTCCCCTTCTAAGAAGGACTAAAGCATTTCCACTTTGGTCATCCTTCTTCTTAAGCTTCATGTGGTTCGCTGATTTGATCCAAGCTTTTGGGATAATATCCACTTATCAGTAAGTGCATACCACGTGTGTTCTTTGTAATTGGGTTACCAAACTGAGGATAATATTTTCCAGTTCAATCCATTTGTCTATGCACTTCATGAAGTCAATGTTTTTGATAGCTGAGATGTATTCTGTAGATGTACTACATTTTCTATATCCATTCCTCTGTTGAAGGACATCTGGGTTCTTTCCAGCTTCTGGTTATTATAAATAAGGCTGCTATGAACATAGTGGAGCATGTGTCATTTTTATATGTTGGAGCATATGGGGGCATATGCCTAGGAGTGGTATAGCTGTGTCCTCAAGTGGTACTATGTCCAATTGTCTGAGGAACCTCCAGACTGATTTCCAGAGTGGTTGTACCAGTTTCCAATTCCACCAAAAATGGAGGAATGTTCCTCTTTTTCCACATCCTCCCCAGCATAGGCTATCAGCTGAGTTTTTATCTTAGCCATTCTGACTGGAGTGAGGTGGAATCTCAGGGTTGTTTTGATTTTCATTTCCCTGATGAGTAAGAATGTTGAACATATCTTTAGGTGTTTCCTGGGTATTCAATATTCCTCAGTTGAGAATTCTTTGTTTAGCTCTGTACCCCATTTTTAATAGGATTATTTGATTCTCTGGAGTCTAACTTCTTGAGTCTATTAGCCCTTTATCAGATGTAGGATTAGTAAAGATCTTTTCCCAATCTGTTGGTTGCCATTTTGTCCTAATGACAGTGTTCTTTGCCTTATAGAAGCTTTGCAATTGTATTAAGTCTCATTTGTCTATTCTTTTTTTTTTTTTTTTTTTGGTTCTTTTTTTTCGGAGCTGGGGACCGAACCCAGGGCCTCCGCTTCCTAGGTAAGCGCTCTACCACTGAGCTAAATCCCCAGCCCCTCATTTGTCTATTCTTGATCTTAGAGCATTAAACCATTGGTGTTCTGTTCAGGAAAATTTCCCCAGTACCCACGTGTTCAAGGCTCTTCCCCACTTTTTCTTCTATTAGTTTGAGTGTATTTGGTTTGATGTGGAGGTCCTATGACTTGAGCTTTGTACAGGGTGATAAGAATGGTTCAATTTGCATTCTTCTACAGGCTGACCTCCAGTTGAACCAGCACCATTTGTTGAAATGCTATCTTCTTTCCACTGGATGGTTTTTGCTCCTTTGTCAAAGATCAAGTGACCATAGGTGTGTGGATTCATTTTTGGGTCTTCAATTCTATTCCATTGATCTACCTGCCTGTCTCTGTATCAATACCATACAGTTTTTTATCACTATTGCTCTGTAATACAGCTTGAGGTCAGATGGTGATTCCCCCAGAAATTATTTATTGTTAAGGATAGTTTTTTTCTATCCTGGGTTTTTTGTTATTCCAAATGAATTTGCAAACTGCTTTTTCTAACTCTATGAAGTTGGAATTTTGATGGAGATTGCATTGAATCTGCAGATTTCTTTTGGCAAAATGGCCATCTTTACTGTATTAATCCTGTGAATCCATGAGCATGGGAGATCTTTCCAGTTTCTGAGATCTTCTTCAATTTCTTTCTTCAGAGACTTGAAGTTCTTGTCACAAAGATCTTTCACTTGCCTAGTTAAAGTCACACTAAGGTACTTTATGTTATTTGGGACTATTGTGGACGGTGTCATTTCCTTAATTTCTTTCTCAGCCTATTTATTCTTTGAGTAGAGGAAGGCTACTGATTTCTTTGAGTTAATTTTGTACCCCAACACTTTGCTGAAGTTGTTTATCAGGTTAAGTAGTTCTCTGGTGGAACTTTTGGGGTCGCTTAAGTACACTATCATATCATCTGCAAATAGTGATATTATGATTTCTTCCCCTCCAATTTGTATCCCTTTGATCTCCTTTCACTGTCTGATTGCTCTGGCTAGGACTTCGAGTACTATATTGAATAAGTAGGGAGAGAGTGGACAGCCTTCTGGTCCCTGATTTTAGTGGGATTGTTTCAAGTTTCTCTCATTTAGTTTGATGTTGGCTACTGGTTTGCTGTATATTGCTTTTACTATATTTAGGTATGGGCCTTGAAATCCTGATATTTCCAAGACTTTTAACATGAATAGTGTTGAATTTCGTCAAATGAATTCTCAGCATCTAATGTGATGTTCATGTGTTTTTTTTCCCTTTGAGTTTGTTTACATAATATATTGCATAGATGGATTTCTGTATATTGAACTGATGGATTTGCATATATTGAACTATTCTTGCATCCTTCCTATGAAGCCTACTTGATCATGATGGATAATCCATCTTTCTGATGTGCTCTTGGATTCAGTTTGTGAGAATTTTATTGAGTATTTTGGCATCAATATTCATAAAGGAAATTGGTCTGAAGTTCTCTTTCTTTGTTGGTTCTCTGTGTGGTTTAGATATGAGTGCAATTGTGGCTTATAGAATGAATTGGGTAGTGTTCCTTCTATTTCTATTTTGTGGAATAGTTTGGACAGTATTGGTATGAGGTCTTCTATTAAGGTCTGATAGAATTCTGCACTAAACCCATCTGATCCTGGGCACTTTTTAGTTGGGAGTCTTTTAATGACTGCTTCTATTTCTTTAGGAGTTATGGAACCATTTAGACGGTTTATCTGATCCAGATTTAACTTTGGTAACTGGTATCTGTCTAGAAAATTGTCATTTTCATCCAGATTTTACAGTTTTGTTGAGCATAGGCTTTTCTAGTAGGATCTGATGGTTTTTTTTTTTAATTTCCTCAGTTTCTGTTGTTATGTCTCCCTTTTCATTTCTGATTTTGTTAATTTGAATAATCTTTCTGTGCCTTCTAACCAGAAGTTAGTTTGGCTAAGAGTTTATCTATCTTGTTGAATTTCTCAAAGAACCAGCTACTGGTACACGGTGATCTGATAGGATGCATGGGATTATTTCAATCTTCTTTTATCTGATGAGGCCTGTTTTATGACCGATTACATTGTCAGTTTTGGAGAAGGTGCCATGAGGTGCTGAGAAGAAGGTATATTTTTTGGTTTTAGGATGAAGTTCTGTAGATATCTTTTAAATCATTTCGGTTCATAATTTCTATTAGTTTCACTGTGCCTCTGTTTAGTTTCTGTTTCTATGATCATTGATGAGAGTGGGGTGTTGAAGTCTCCCAATATTATTGTGTGAGGTGTAATGTGTACTTGGAGCTTTAGTAAGGTTTCTTTTATGAACGTAGGTACCTTTGCGTTTGGAGCATAGATATTCAGGATTGGGAATTCATCTTGGTGGATTTTTCTTTTGATGAATATGAAGTGTCCTTTCTTATCTCATATATACACATTGGCTTAAAATGAATTAGCAGCCAGGGTTAGAAAGATGAGGCAGCAGCTAAGAGCCCTGGCTGGTTTTCCAGAGGACTCAGGTTCAATTTTCAGTGGCCACGTGGTGCTTATAGCCATCTACAACTCCACGTCTAGGGGATTTGACACCCATTGCTGGCCTCCAGGGTCACCAGGTACACACACAGTGGTATACAGACATACACAAAGGCAAAACACCCATACACATAAAATAGAATAAGTTTTAACTTAAAAACATTAACCAGCTACCAAAACCTAGGAGCAAAAATAATAAACCTCTGAAAATAAAGTGATAAATCACGAGTTTGGACAGTGGGTTCTGCAGTTGAAACTAAAAGTATAAGCAGCAAACAAGATACATAAAATGAAATTCACAGTTTAAAAATTCAAGTATCAAAATATATCAGCAAAAAAATTAGAAGATGGCATACAAAATAGGAGAAAATATTTGTAAACTGTGTGTCTTATGATGGCCTAGCATCCATTTGGTGTGTCACACCAAAGAACACAAGGATCTTCCAGGGTCCTGATAGCCATCAACTGCATGGAGGGATGTTCTACATCATTTAGGGAAACGCAAGTTAAAACCAGGATGTGATAAGTGTCATACGTGACTTACAGTTGGGAGAATAATGCACAATATAGACACTACCAGGGCTGAAGAACACATACTTGACCGTTCAACTGAATGAGATTATGACTATTTTAGATTTTGTCATGTATCTTTGTTTATGTTTTTCCAAATTATGATTTTGAGACAGTATTTAACTATGCAACCCAAGCTGGTCTGGAACTCAGAGATGGACCTGCTCCCCCACCCCCACACCCAATGCTGAAATTAAAAGTGTGTGCCACCATCCCCAGCTAGAAATATAAGTGGGTAATACAAGTGGATAATATCTTTTAATATGGGCACTGAAATGGTAAGTCTCTACACAGATCCAGCTTTAATGATTAACAATATTTTTCAGGGACCCGAGAGATGGCTCAGCGGTTAAGAGCACTGACTGCAAGACCAGAGGTCCTGAGTTCAAATCCCAGCAACCACATAATGGCTTACAACCATCTGTAATGGGATCCAATGCCCTCTTCTGGTGTGTCTGAAGACAGCTACAGTGTACTCACATACATAAAATAAATAAGTCTTTAAAAATATTTTTCAACCTTCTTGGATTTTTTTTCTTAGCACAGTGACTGTCTTTTTTTTTATTTATTTTTATATGCATTGATGTTTTGCCTGTACATATGGTTGTGTGAGGGTGTCAGATCCTCTGGAACTAGAATTACAGACAGTTGAGCTGCTGTGTGAGTGCTGGGAATTAAACCCGATAGAACAACGAGTCTTCTTAACCTCTGAGCCATCTCTCCAGCCCAGGCGGATAATATTTTATGATAGCAACTTTCACAGCAAACATTGTTAACCGTGTGAGCATTGTTGAATCTCAGCTGGTGGGAGGCTCAGTCAGACTCTGGGTGAGAGGCTCCCTTAACTTCCCACGACCCCACCATTTCCTGTGTTTGTAGCCAGCCTCAAATCAATGCTTACACAGTAGGAGTGCATTTAGCATTCCTGAAATCCACTCTTTAAAAATGTCATATTTGGGCTGGCAAGATGGCTTATTGGGTAAAGGCAACAAATATTTAAATCTGTTTGGTCTCCAGGTCTCGTGTGGTAGAAGTGTTGTTCTAAGCTTCAGTAATGAACATGCATTATACATATATAGAAAAACAGATAATTTTCCCCTAACACTTGCTTTTCAAGTTCCTGCTGAAAGGATGCTGGTGAAAAGGCACGGACAAGTCTTTCTGTTTATTAGTCCTGAGACAGAATGTCTAGGATGTAGGGCAAATCATCTTTTTTTTTTTTTCTGATTTGGCTTTGATTTTATGTCAATGTAACATTCAGAAAAAAAAAAAAACCTGTACATGGTTTATTAGCATTTATAAAGCTAACCAAGAAAAGGACTTTAAAAACAATTAAGCTCAGATTTAAGAAATAAAAATCTATTTAGACACAATAAGTCCTTTTCCAAATATTCAGTTTTGGGACTAACAGTTAGACAGTGTTCAATAGAGAGATTTATGCCTGGCAGTTGCAATGTTATTATATCATCTAAGATTCTTGGAATATACAGATCCTGTTCTCCTAAGAGCAGGAAAGACATTCAGACTTGCGAGAGCAAGAGTGAGAGAGCAAGAGAGCAAGAGAGAGAGAGAGCAAGAGCAGCGAGAGAGAGAGAGAGAGAGAGAGAGAGAGAGAGAGAGAGAGAGAGAGTCAGAAACTGAAATTATTTTAGTTGAGTGGTTAAACACTGATAAATAGGTTTCCTACATCCTGTGCTCATTAACAACCTTGTAAGCTCATGCTTTCAGGACACAGGCATAGTAACCTATAGTGTTAGCACTTGGGAGGCGAGGCTGATGAAATTAGAAATTATATAATCTATAATCTATAATCTAAAATCTATAACCAACCTGTGTGATATAGCAAGGTTCTTTTAGATTATTCATTTCATTACTTTGTGTCTGAGTGTTTTGCCTATCTGCATATATGTGCACCACATGTGTGTTTGGTGGCCATGTAGGTCAGGGCATCAGATCTCCTGAAACTGGAGTTCAGGAAGTTGTAAGCCATTATGTGTAGGTTCTGGAAATCAAATGTGGGGGTCCTGTGCCATACAACAGATGCCCATAATAATTGGCCATCTCTCCAGTCCCCCATTTTTTAAAAACATAATTAAATAAAATCACTTTACTTTAATGAACTAATTATTAAAAAGATCACACAGCTAGACTAAGGTAGCCACTCAAAAACAAAATAAAAAACGCTCGCCCAGTCACAAACTCTGGCTTCTCATCTCCACTGTCAGATGGCCATGCTGACACCAGGAGCTTCACTTGGGATTTTAGACTTTCATTATCAACAACATTTCAGTAAACTTGTCTCCACCACACACAAATAAAAACACGGTCAGAGTTGAAGCTACAGTGACAGAATGACAGAGCTGTCTATCCTCTTCGGTTGTCCTTGTGACTGAATGCCACTCCTGCCCATCTCCTCGACTCGCCTTCCCTGGGTCTCCTTTCTAAACATTGCAATAGAATGTCCATATTTACATCTGTTCCCATGCATCCATGTGTGCACTGAAGTCTACGTTCTGCACAGGAGGGAAAATGTGTGGCTTTTGTTTTCCTGATTTCAGATCACCTTGCTTAGTATTGTGCTTTCCAAGTTCATCCGTTTTCTGCACTTTTACTTCAGGGCAGAATTGTATTCCATTTTGTATACGTACCACATATTTATTTCTCAGTCATGTACTAATGGCCCTCTCCTGGAAGGTACAGTGGTTAATGGACTATGGCTGGCCACTAGGTCTCATTCCCCATCATCTTACCTATTTCTGTTTCTATTCCACTCATTTTTCAGTTATCTGCATTCTTAATGAGCATTCTATTAATGGAGATAATAGTGTTGTAGTAAATCATATCAAAACTTTGTGCCTTTAGGAGACAACACACATTTTATCATTGTCTCTCACAGCTCTGGATGTTGACTGGGTCTGATTCTGGGTCCCTTAAGCGCTGGAGTTTGGAGTTCTACTGGAAACTTCCCCCGAAACAGGGCATCAGAACTGGTCTTCAGTCAGCATCGGGCTCCTGATTAGAACATCTGTGCATGAGCTCTCCCCATTGCCTGACATCATGACACCTTGGCTGGGTACAAAGAGGAATTGTCCCAGCAGAGAGACCCAGGAGGAAGCTGGGTTGTCGTCTTTGCCAATACAATCTCAAGCCTCACAACTTTTATTCCCCTGTGTGCTGACAGAAGAATGAGTCACAGAAATCTGCCAGAATCTAAGGGTGGGAATGCAGATTTCATTTCTTATTGTAATGAGCGGCAGAATTCTGAGCCTGTATTCTAAAGACACTGTAGAGTGTGGGTAATGGAAAACAGATTTCTGTGTTTTGTTTTTTCCTGAGCTGGGGACCGAACCCAGGGCCTTGCGCTTGCGAGGCAAGCACACTACTACTGACCTAAATCCCCAATCCCTGAAAAACAGATTTCTAAGGCTCCTCTTGTGCTGCCTTTATTTTCTTCATGACATTGTTTAGCTTTAAACATCACCTTCTCTTTCTACTAGAGGAATATCAGAGTAGCTACCCTGGAGGGAGTTCCAGAAGGACAAGGTTTTGTCGCACTCTTTACTGAAGACGAAACTCCAGAATCTAGAAGAGCTGAGTGCCCTCAGTTATTATCTCTGGAGTACAACAAGCCCAATGTGCAAATCTGAACAAACGGATTCTGTTACTTCTGCGACTAAGGCAGAGGTTATCTGATACTCTGCGCTCACACAGCATCATTCTGTGTGAACACATCTGAAGTCTCTTCATAGTTAAAGACACAACCAGAAGAACACATCTTCATATGTGTTAGGAAGAATATGCATCCTATTCATACATCATTCATATCCTTCCATTGTTTTGAGGAGAATGACTTTGAAACTACATAGATACCCAGTTCCTCATCAACCTTTGTACTCTGCATTAGTGTGGACTCAAGTTTCCATTTTATCTACTACTGCCATTATGCTAATGTTTAAACTATACCATATTTGGTCGATGGGAACTCATTAATTTCTGTATGCTTTGTTATAACTGATCATGCTTTGAGCACTTTCTTTTCTAGAGGGACATTGTTGGTTTTTATTGGATATTTTATATATTTGCATTTCAAATGTTAGCCCCTTTCCCAGTTACTCCCTCTCCTATTCCCTGTCCCCCCTGCTTCTATGAGAATGCTCTCCCACGCACCCACACACTGCCACCTGAATACTCTGGCATTCCCCCACACTGGGACAATGAGCCTTCACAGGACCAAGGGCATCTCCTCCTATTGATGCCAGACAAAGCCATCCTCTGCTATATATGCAGCTGAAGCCATGGGTCCCTTTTTGTGTACTCATTGGTTGGTTGTTTAGTCCATGGGAGCTCTGGGTGATCTGGTTGGTTGATATTGTTCTTCCTATGGGGTTACAAACCCCTTCAGCCCCTTCAATCCTTTCTCTAACACCTCCATTTGAGGTCCTCATGCTCAGTCTAATGATTAGTTGCAAGTATCCTCATCTGTATCAGTAAGGGTCTGGCAGAGCCTCTCAGGAGACATCCATATCAGGCTCCTGTCAGCCAGCATTTCTTGATATCAGCAATAGTAGCTGGGTTTGATGGGAGCCTATGGGATTGATCTCCAAGTGGGGCAGTCTCTGGATGGCCTTTTCTTCAGTCTCTGCTCCACTTTTTGTCCCTGTATTTCCTCCCATGAGTATTTTGTTCCCTCTTCTAAGAAGGACTAAAGCATCCACATTTTGATCTTCCTTCTCCTTGACCTTCATATGGTCTGTGAATTGAATCTTGAGTATTCCGAGCTTTTGGGTTAATATCCACTTATCACTGAGTGCATACCATGTATGTTATTTTGTGACTGGGTTACCTTACTCAGGATGATATTTTCTAGTTCCATCCATTTGTTTAAGAACTTTATGTAGTCATTGTTTTCAATAACTGAGTAGTACTCCATTGTGTAAATGTACCACATTTTCTGTATCCAGGACATCTGGTTTAAGGACATCTGGTTTTTTTCCAGCTTCTGCCTACAATAGATAAGGTTGCTATGGACATAGTGGAGCATGTGTCATTGTTATATATTGGAGCATCTTTTGGGTGTATGCCCAGGAGTGGTGTAGCTGGGTCCTCAGGTAGCAATATGTCCAGTTTTCTGCGAAACCACCAGATTGATTTCCAGAGTGGTTGTAACAACTTGCAATCCCACCAGCAATGGAGGAGTGTTCCTCTTTCTCCACATCCTTCCCAGCATCTGCTGTCACCTGAGTATTTGTTCTTCGCCATTCTCTCTGGTGTGAGGTGAAATCTCAGGTTTGTTGGATTTGAACTTCCCTGATGAATAAGGATGTTGAACATTTCTTTAGGTGCTTTTTGGGTATTCAATATTCCTTAGTTAGGAATTCTTTGTTTAGCTCCGCACCCCATTAATAGGGTTACTTGATTCTCTGGAGTCTAACTTCTTGAGTTCTTTGTATATTGGATATTAGCCTTCTATCAGATGTAGGATTGGTTAAAAAATATTTTCCCTATCTGTTGGTTGCTGTTTGCCCTATTGGCAGTGTCCTTTGACTTACAGGAGCGTTGTAATGTTATGAGGTCCCCCATTTATAGATTCTTGTTCTTAGAGCATAAGTCATTGGTGTTTTGTTAAGGAAAATTTCCCCTATGACTATGTGTTCAAGGCTCTTCCCCATTTTCTTTTCTATTAGTTACAGTGTATCTGGTTGTATGTGTAGGTCCTTGATCCACTTGGACTTGAGCTTTGTACAAGGAGATAAGAAAGGATCAATTTTCATTCTTCTACATGCTGACATCTAGTTGAACCAGCACCATTTGTCAAAAATACTGTCTTTTGTCAAAGATCATAGGTGTGTGGTTCATTTCTTGGTCTTCAATTCTATTCCATTGATCTACCTACCTGTCTCTGTATCAGTACCATACAGTTTGTATCACTGTTGCTCTGTAATACTGCTTGAGGTCAAGGAAGGTGATATCCCCCAGAAGTTCTTTTATTGTTGAGTATTGTTTTTGTCATCCTGGGCTTTTGGTTATTCCAAATGTATTTGCAAATTGCTCTTTCTAACACTATGAAGAATTAAGTTGGAATTTTGAAGAGGATTGTACTGAATCTGTAGATTGCTTTCGGCAAGATGGCCATTTTTACTATATTAATCCTGTGAATCCATGGGAGATCTTTCCATTTTCTGAGATCTTCTTCAATTTCATTTTTCAGACACTTGAAGTTCTTGTCATATAGATCTTTCACTTGCTTGGTTAGAGTCACCCCAAGGTATTTCATGTTATTTGTGATTATTGTGAAGGGTGTCATTTCCCTAATTTCTTTCTCAGCTTGTTTATCCTTTGAGTAAAGGAAGGCTACTGATTTATTTGAATGAATTTTAAATTCAGCCACTTTGCTGAAGTTGTTTATCAGGTTTAGGAGTTCTCTGGTAGAATTTTTGGGGTCACTTAAGTATAGTATCATGTCATCTATAAATAGTGATATTTTGACTTCTTCTTTTGCAATTTGTATAATTTTGACCTCTTTTTGTTGCTAATTTCTTGGACTAGGATTTCCAGTACTATATTTATTGAGTAGGTAGGGAGAGGGTGGGCAACCTTGTCAAGTCCCTGATTTTAGTGGGATTGCTTCAAGTTTCTTTCCATTTTGCTTGATGTTGGCTACTGTCTTGCTATATATTGCATCCACTATGTTTAGGTATGGGCCTTGAATTCCTGGTTTTTCCAGGACATTTAACATGAATGGGTGTTGAATTTTGTCAAATGCTTTCTCAGCATCTAATGAGATGATCATGTTTTTTTTTTTCCTTTGAGTTAGTTTATATAGTGGATTATGTTGATGGATTTCCACATATTGAACCATTCCTGCATCCCTGGGATGAAACCTACTTGATAATGATGGATGATAGTTTTTGATGTGTTCTTAGATTCGGTTTGTGATAATTTTATTGAGTATTTTTGCATTGATATTCCTAAGGGAAATTGGTCTGAAGTTCTCTTTCTTTGTTGGGCCTTGGTGTGGTTTAGATATGAATGTAATTCTGGCTTTATAGAATGAATTGGGTAGTGTTCCTTCTGTTTCTATTTTGTGGAATATATTTAAGAGTATTGGTATTAGTTCTTTGAATGTCTGATAGAATTCTGCACTAAACCCAGCTGGTCCTAGGCTTTCTTTTGGTTGGGAAACTATTAATGACTGCCTCTATTTCTTTAATGATTATGGGACTGTTAAGAAGGTTTATCTAATCCTAATTTAACGTTTTTGCCTTGTATCTGTCTAGAAAATTACCCATTTCATCCAGATTTTACAGTTTTGTTGAGTATAGGCTTTTTTTAAAGCAGGATCTGATAAGTTTTTAATTTCCTCAGTTTTTGTTATGTCTCCCGTTTCATTTCTGATTTTGTCAATTTGGATACTCTTTGTGTGTCCTCTGGTTAGTCGGGCTAAGGGTTTGTCTATCTTTTTGATTTTCTCAAAGAACCAGGTCCTGGTTTTGTTGATTCTTTGTATAGTCCTTTTTGTTTCTACTTGGTTGATTTCAGCTCTGAGTTTGGTTATTTCCTGCCATCTACTCCTCTTAGGTGTATTTGCTTCTTTTTGTTCTAGAGCTTTCAGGTGTGCTGTCAAGCTGATAATGTATGCTCTCTCCAGTTTCATTTTGGAGGCACTCAGAGCTATGAGTTTTCCTCTTAGCACTGTTTTCATTGTATTCCATAAGTTTGGGTAAGTTGTACCTTCATTTTCATTCAATTTTAAAAAGTCCTTAATTCATTTTCTTATGTCTTCCTTTACCAACTTATCATTGAGTTGAACTTCCATGTATATGTGAGCTTTCTGTTGTTTCTGATGTTACTGAAGACTAGCTTTAGTCCTGTGTTGATCTGATAGGTTGCATGGGATTATTTCAGTGTTCTTTTATCTGTTGTCGCCTGTTTTGTGACCAATTATATAGTCAGTTTTGGAGAAGGTACCATGAGGTCTTGAGAAGAAGGTATAATTTTTTGTTTTAGGATGAAATGTTCTATAGATATCTGTTAAACTCATTTGGTTCATAACTTTTATTAGTATCACTGTGTCTCTGTTTAATTTCTGTTTCCATGATCTGTCCATTTATGAGATTTGTGTGTTGAAGTCTCCCACTATTATTGTGTGTGGTGCAATGTAATGTGTTCTTGGGTTGTAGTAATATTTCTTTCATGAATGTGGGTGCCTCAATCACTTTCTTACACAGTGTATATTCCAAGAGAATTTAATTTTTTTTTCTGTCCCAGAATCAGCCATAACTTTAGAGAACTTCTGCTCCTGATAGTTGAGGACAAAATTGAAAACTTGCTGTTTATTAGTTAATGAGAGCAAAGTCTGATATTTGCTGTTAGTTTATGATTTTTAGTTTAGTCTAAGTTTTGAGTCTTGAACCAATGGTTCAATGTAGTCAAAGCAACATTGCCTCCAAATACTTGTGGCTCCAAAAGGCCCAAGTAGATCTTTTTATGGAAGGAAAAAGGTTGGCAGATGAGAATCTGAATGACTTTAAAGATCTAGATTGTGATGGTGACAGTCTTCTACTATGTGTGATTCCGCTAAATGCTAAAGACCCATTTAGAAAACACACAGCTGAGGAAAACCTTCTCTTTCCTCTCATCAGTCAGAAGTATGAAACTGGTCAATGATTCCCATTGCTATGTGCCCTTTGAAAGGAAAGAAAGGGACAGTTGGATTCATGGATTTGGCAATTTTATGTCTTTTAATGCATGATTTTTAAACATTATCATTCATACAATATAAGCTTTAAGATGACCACTTAACAATAACAATCTAGACATACACTCTCAATAAGAATTAAAGAAAATGTACTTTATTAATTCAATGAACTACTAAATAATTATGATGTAGGTCTATATTCTTGACACAAGAATATATAGAGAGAAACCATGGTTATATAACAAATAACATATATTGTCTGGTCCAGAAGAAACTACATTAAGATGTATAAACATGACGACTCCATGGTATGGTTAAGGGAATGGATTTTATTGTAGAAAGAGAGAAAATAGCCAGAGGGATCTAAAACAGTCCAAAATCTCTGTTTTGAAAATAGTAGATTGAATAGGGACAGTAGAGTAGACCTGGCTATGAGAGAAGCAAGAGCAGAGGGATAGAAAGACAGAGACAGACAGACAGACAGACAGAGACAGACAGAGAGAGAAAGAGAGACAGAGAGACAGAGAGTGAGAGAGAGAGAGACAGAGACAGACAGACAGAGACAGAGAAAGAGAGAGAGACAGAGAGTGAGAGAGAGAGACAGAGACAGAGAGGGAGGAGTAAGGAAGAAACAAAAGAAGAAACAGCCAAATAGCAGGGTTATAAGAAGATTGAGTAGCTGGGGCAAGGGTTGGGGGTGCCTGTGAGTTGTAGGGAGGACATTTAGGGGAGGACACCAGGACACTCTAGCATGATGTATGAAATGAGTAACAGATACTTAGGATACTGAAAGAGCCCGGAGGACAGCATGCACTGGTATGTTAATAGGTACCACAGACAGCCAGTTGTCCCTTCGGCCTTTTGGAATTTGGGAAATGGATTTTTCTTTGACTTGACAGTCCAGCCTTTTGTGGATGATAAGGGTGATGTAATCACTTCTGGAACTGCTTCTCAGCTGAAATTAGAGCATCATTGTCAGAGCTCAGAATGAGTGCAATGCTAGTCAAAGGCTGAGAGGGGAGAGGATCTATGTAACGTTAGGGAACACCTGGTTTTCTGACCAAGCATAAAGAGACAGGGAGCAATCACACTGGTTAAATTGGTTTACATCAGATATTATCAAGTCCAGGGCTCCCTGATTCCACAAGACCACCTGGGGTTGGCATGGATGTTTTGGTTCAGTTGTCACAGTTGATTTCTAGATAGTGTCTGTCAACTGACTCAAAATCTGCTGGGATAGGTATAGACTGTGGACATAAGGCAAAGTTAAGGAGCTTAGGGAAAAACCTTTATCTTGGGTGAACACTTGAAGCTTCCAATCCTGGTAGTTGGGGAGGTAGAGCAAGGAAAGAGCCTCAGACAAGCAAAGCTTAAGCTATGGATGACAGCAGTACGTGTCTGGAGCCCATTTGACCTTGACAGGTCACAACTCCCCGAAGGCTGCATGAAGTTTATGAAAAGACATTAAAACGTTCAGATGTTGGCACGACCACTATCCACAATCTGCAATGACATTCACATTGTAGTAAAGGCAGTTAACAAGTGTAATATAATAATAGCAGAAGGGAAAGAAATCTGAAACATTTCTCATGTTTTCCATACCTTACATCTTCTTACACCCTCCCAATTTGAATAAACTTCTATAAAATTGTTTATGATGAGACATAGGTGGCTGATTACTGAGAGAAGTAATTGTAAAGCAAGTTCTTTGAAATAAAGCAGTAATAAAAAGTAGCAATAGCAACAGCAGAGCTTGGGTTTGCTTTTCATATTGAACCCCGTTTTGTGAGTTTATCAGGCTTCAGTGTAAAGCCTGTCAGCTTTCTCAGAAGGAGACCTAGCAGCTCTAGAAAACCCAAGGCCTGACTACCCATACAAAATGGCAAATGTAGCCTTGTGGGAAGCAGTTGTTTGCTTTCTACTACTAAAACGAATACCATTGTGTTAGCAATACTATCCGAGGAACAAGAAGGATAAATCTGAGCAGAGAGTACACTCTAAATGGCCTCTGTTTCAATGAAAATGGCAGAGACTTACCCACTACATTGATGGTTATATTAGGCTCCTTCATAGCAATCTCAGCTGTTTCACTGGGAACAGAGGATTCAGAGAAACAGCAGTCTTTGTCTCTGGGGTGGTTTAAACAGGTATGGCCCCATGTGTTCAGAGGCTTGACCCATAGGCAGTGGTATTATTAGAAGGTGTGGCCTTGTTGGAGAAAGTGTGTCACTGTTGCGGTGGGTATCATATGTTCTAGTTATGCCCAGGGTGACACATGGTCCCCTTTTGCTGCCTGTCGATTGATATGTAGAACTCTCACCTCCTTCTCCAGCACCATGTCTGTCTGGACACTGTCATGCCTCCTGCCATGATGAAAATGGACTAAACCTCTGAAACGGTAAGACTGCTCCAGTAAATGTCTTCCTTTATAAGAGTTGCTTCAGGCATGGCGTCTTTTCATAGCAATAAAATCCTAACTAAGATAGACTCCCAGGCCCAGAAGATTGGAGACACTGACCTGTGGATGATGACCTGCCTTGGCCAGGCAAAGAGGAGTAGCCAGTATCCTGCTTGTCCATAGTTTGGGCAGTGTCCTGGCTGGGGGTCAGGGTACTCCTTGTAAAGTCTGCTTGTGAATCTTCTTTGGAAGAACTCTTAGGGATGCTGGCATTTCTGTCTATCCTGGAAAGATTTTTTTATTAACCACCTTAAATCCCATATTCAGCACAACTTTCTGAGGGGCTTGAAGGCTAACATCTAATCTATTAAATATACCTGACTTAAAACAAATTTTTACTTGTTTTTAGATATTGCTTCAAGCTTCAAGATGTGACAGCATCTGCGGAGCGCTAAACAAAGCTTGTCCGTGTAAATTAATTACATTTGTACTTAGCATGACTACATGCATATTTCTGAGCACGTTAAAGAATTTAATCATTTACAAGGTGCTGATCATTAACTTGCATATCTCAATTATTTTTTAACAGTTTATAACACATTAGTAGCCTTTTTAAGATTAGGGCTTTACAGGTTTATCCCTGTTAAGTTTGAGTCTTAAAATTTCAGTTTACAATTTAATCGAAGATCCTATAGTCTCAAAAATAAAACTTTAAACCATAAGTACAGTCCACAGATAGACTGGGACCCTTATTTTCCTAATTCTTTCATATCATTACAGAATATTATAGTTTCTTTCTTTTTTTTTTTCCCGGAGCTGGGGACCGAACCCAGGGCCTTGCACTCCCTAGGCAAGTGCTCTACCACTGAGCTAAATCCCCAACCCCAATATTATAGTTTCTTGTATGGCTCAGTTTATCCAAATAGTTAAAGTTTAACAAGGGTAGCAAAGACAAAAAGCTAAACACACATCTTTTCAAGTCAATTTCTGCTAGACCTTAGGAATTTGTAAACTTTATTCATCAAACATACATTGTTCCTTATGTAAAAATGTTAATATCAGGACAAAAGTCATCATACAAAAATCCATCTTAATCCAAAATATCTTGGCAAAATGCTGTTGACTTCTTGCTCTAAATGGAGATATGATGAAAATCAGATGGCCCAGGAGGAATAAAACATTTTATGACCTTCCTTGGTTTATTCCACATGGTCATCTAATCAAGATGATGGTGAAGTTACATGGTAATTACTCTCTTTACCCTTTGTAAATATGGCTGCCAGTCACATGATGGTTTCCATCCTGATTAGTCAAGATGCCAGCAAACCACATGGTTACTTTTTATTCCAAGGAGCCTATCAGGCCCACACTCTCTTTTTTTCACCTTTTTCTTTTTGACATCTATTTCTCTAAACAAGAGTTACATATACAATATGCGACAGCAAATCTATTTCTTCTTCTTCTTTTTTTTTTTCGGAGCTGGGGATCGAACCCAGGGCCTTGCGCTTCCTAGGCAAGCGCTCTACCACTGAGCTAAATCCCCAACCCCAGCAAATCTATTTCTTAAACAAGAGTTGAATTCAAGTTACATACAAATATGTTATACCAAATTAAGATTACCAATATATAGATTTTTTAAAACTAAAAACCTTTGGCTCCAGCTTTAAGCTAACTTTTTCTTATCGATTTTATAGATTTTTTTTAACCATACCCAGTAAATTTATAAATCCTGATATAAAGAGTCTAAACAATGGTTTTAGAAGATCTTTTGAGAGCACAGAGGAAAGAAAGCATAGAGATAGATTTTCAAGAATGTAAAGTAAAATAAAAAGGCTTAGAAATAAAAGACTTTTGAGATCATTTGCCTATGTGGAGATAGAAGTTGTTATAATCTTCAAGAATCTGAACTTTTACTGTGCAATCTTTGGCCAGTGATTGTGCTGTACTGAGACCAAACCATTTGCCACAGGACATAATGGAATCTCTGAATCCAGGGAGGAAGAGATCAGAAAACACAGGTGAGTATTTTGATTGGGAGAACATGTGAGTGAGAGAGCAAGGACAAAAAGGGTCAGTGCCCTGGTGACAAGAATTTCAATCTAGAGCATCTTCAAGTGGACCATTTGCCAGAGACAAATGTTCCAGACCACAAGAGAGAGGCATCTCTTTCTATGTATGGGTGCCCTGTAGAGTGAGAACAGTTATCTGGTTGCTGGTTTGACTTTTGTAGCAACAGTAGGCTCCAGGAGGGAGTTGAGCCACGAGGCAGTAGTAGGTTACAGCAGCTGACAACGACAAAGCAGGCAACTCCAAGATGACGCTTATCTGAACACCAATAGAGAGACAGAGCCTTTCCGTGTTATGGGTACTGAGAGGCCAGAGAGACTAAGAGATGTCCCGATTCACAATGGAGAAGAATGGCAGGTGGAGGGAAGACTCTAGACTTGGAGTTGAGTATGGTGGGTGTCAGAAGCCAGAAGAAATAAATGATCCACACATTAGGAGAGTCGAATCAGGAGCTTGGTTGACTTCGGTAGGAGAGACTGGAACCCTTGGAAAGTGGTGACTTTTATTGTAGATATAAAAGAGAATACAGTCAGAGATATCTGAAAGAATATAAAACGTGGAAAGAAAGGAGTAGACTGAACATGGTCAGCAGACTGGACCTGGCCATGCGGGGGTCATGGAGTGGGGCAGAGAGAGGAAGACAAACAGAGCAAGGGAGAACAGAGAGAGAGAGAGAGAGAGAGAGAGAGAGAGAGAGAGAGAGAGAGAGAGAGAGAGAGAGGAGGAAGAGGAAAAGAGGGAGGAAAGGAGGGAGGGAAGGAGGGAGGGAGGGAGATTAAGAAATAGCAGGGTTATAAAGAGAATGAGTAGCAGCAGGGAAGAAAGCCTGTGAGTCAGAGGTAGGCATGGACGCTGATAAAATGTGTATCAGGTCCTTGTGATACTGAGGGCCTGGAGACCAGCATGGACTTTAGTATATCAATAGGCACCACAGATATCCAGTTTCCCTTCTGCCTTTTAGAATTTGGGGGAAGAGAGTTTCCTGGAGACCTGACAATTACAGTTTTGGTCCCACTCTAAGAACACACATGAGAGAATACGGAGGAATAAATAAATAGACATACAACTTGGATAGGGATAAACAGGACACTTATGTAAGAGGGCATCAATATGATCTATTTCTTATATGCATTTTTATTTTCTACCTATGCATAATAGAATATATTTCAAAATATTCTTTAGACTTTTTATGTTTATGTTTTATGTCTGTCTACACGTATATGTGTGTACTAAGTTCATGCCTGGGACCCTTGCAGGCCAGAATGTACCAGGTTATTAATTCTAAAAACTAAATCTGGGTGCTCTGGAAGAGCGATGAGTGCTCCTAACTGCTGAAGCATCTCTCCAGATGCGCATACACGTCTTAATAAGTAGCTTTTATTTTTCTTGTTGTTCTTGAGTCAGAGTCTTTCTGTGTGGTCCATGTTTGCCTAGATAATCTTGCCTCAGTCTCCTAAGTACTTAGTTTAAAATGTCTAAACAACACAGGGACTGAAAAATGTGATTAATTTAATGTTCACAGAAATATCATTGACAGTAATATTACTAACATTTTCTAGCTTCTTCATAATAGGCAAAAACTGAAGGTCATAAGAATCCCCACTGGGAAGCAAAGTCAGGAATTATCCTCTTTTTATTTGTATTTTTTAGCCAAAAATCTCAGATTGTCACCAGGAAGCATGCTTGATGTTTCCTTGCTGTCTCTAAGTTTCTCTTAGCCCTGTCTCCCAATATCTAGGCTGTCAAGCGTTTTTAATTGTACCAGACAGGGAAGGGTGGTATAGATTCCCAATGGCTTCATAGACCTTCACTGCTGGGGAAAGTGTTTTCTGTTCTCAGTCAGGTTTTTAAAAATGGTTGGGGTTGAAACTCAGTCAAGAGAGTTCTTGCACAGCATGCACGGAAGCCCGTAGTACAATAATCCACAGCACTATATAGTACTGTGTGTGCAGCGCTCTCCTACAATGCTGACACACAACAAGTGAAGGCAGCATGCAGAGTCAAAGGTCCCTCTTGGTTCTATAACAATTGTGATGGGCACAGAATCATCTGGGGGACTCTTAATGATAGATCACCCAGATTAGACTGGCCTCGGGACATGCCTGTGATGTTTTCATTAAGGGTTCATTGGGCTAAGAAGACCTAACCTACCTGGGGCACTATCATAGCCTGAGTTGGGGTCTTGGGTTCTTTAAAAGTAGAGAAAGTGTGTTAAGGTCCAAGAATGCACACATTCATTGCTCCATGCTGTGGGTGGGGTGTGACCAGAGGCTTCAAGTTCTTGCTGCCTCAACCCCTCTGAAAGAATGAACTGAACCTGCAACTGTAAGCTAAAGTTATAATGATTTTTTTCTGTCCCAAATGAGTTGCTCTATTTTATTATGACAAGTGATATGAGACCAGGACAATAAGTTTGAAGCCAGTCTGTACTACAGGAGATCCTATCTCAACAAAACAAAGACTATTTTTGTTAAAGGATGTTTCAAATGATCAAAAAGGATAAAACTGAAAGGTTTAAAATCGGCAAGCACAAAAATAAAATAAAATAAAATGAAATAAAATAAAATAAAAAATAAAATAAAATCACCCTGTAGGTCAGGTGACATCTCTAAAAAAGTAGGTTATGGGGAAAGACTAAGCAAATAGACACTGCCTGCCTCCCCATCTGTTTCCTTCCACACACCAGAGGGAGGGGCCCCCTCCCTGAAGCACAAGAAAGCAGGTCTGGGAAACCTACCAACAATCTATGATGGAAACTGGAAAAGGGGCCTAATGTTTTGATTCAGCGAATATTTGAAATGATTTCATCCCAAAGAAAACTATCCCAATTAAAGTGCCAAGCATTCAGAATTCACAAACACAAAACAGATGTGACATGTGTTCAGTTCAAAACTGGCTTGGGAATAACTCTCCTGAAATCGAGTGAGGACACATTTAAACAATATAATTCATACCAGAGCATTGGGGAGGTTTTTTTCAGAACAGACAAAGGGGTATTGTGCACACATTTGGTTCTCCCTAGAGCATGCACATGCACCAAATACAAGAAGTATGGCTGGTATTTAGTCCCAAAGTTTCCACATGCTTTTTAAGTGACTGAATTACTGATCGCATAAGACACATAAACAGGAAACTTACATATAGATGGCTGGTAATGTTTTTAGTACAGAATTTTTTCAACTAATTAACCAATGGGTGAAAAAAATCTGCTTCACTACCTCAATGCTTTCCTGAAAAATATTCTGTTTCCTGGTTTGGAAAATGACTTTGGAGCCAATGTTTCCTTTGTCTTTAAAGAGACCCTCCCTAGAGATTTTCATGCTTTACTCCTCTTAGGGAAATGAAGAGTAAAAGTCCTCTGATAATTTTTCACAATAATTATGGATTGAAGAAAAACTTGGAGCTATATAGTTTAGAAAAAATAAGGCATCAGATTGGCCACATTTTAGCCAATACTCTATCCATGCATATCAAGAACTTTCATCAGTTCCAAAAAACGCTTCCACATGTTTTTAACCAGAGCACTGGCGGTGGGTCCTGAACTGTGACATTTTACAGCTAATACTGTCGGCAGTATTTTGTATGTATTGTTTTATTGTCGCTGTTGTATTCTGTTTCAGCAAGTGGGATTTCCCACATCTTGAATATGTTGCTTTAGCAACGGTTCTCACATTCAAAACAAATTCTCACAGATTTTATCCAACAAATGTGTACTGAGTAATTGCAGTGTAGAAAACACCGTGAAGTTTTCACTTGAGTTAAACTTTTGTATTGGCTAATTTTTATGTTAATTTTACTGACATTCAGAATCACATTTTCAATACGATGTTCTTTATTCTGTTCCTCACTATCTAGGATAGGGAGGTCCAGTTGTCAACTGGATGAGATCTAGAGTCATGTGGGAGATGGGTCTCTGGACATGCCTGGGAGGTTATCTTCATTAGGTGAAGGTGGAAAGACCTGCCCACTGTAGGTGGCGCCACTCTCTGGGCTTTGATCCTGTTCTGAACAAAATGGAGAAAGGGGACTGAGCGTAAGCATTCGCCTTCTTCTTGTTTACAGATGTGATGTTAGCAGCTTCTCAGTCTCCTGTCCCCATAACCTCCTCAGTATACTGGATTAAACCCGGAACCATGAGCCAATAACCCCTTTTCTTTCATAAGTTGCTTTTGTCAGGGTGATTTACCACAGTAGACAAGAAACCAAGACTATTCAATATAATCGAGAGCGTACCTCTGTAGTCCTACTTCATAAGAGCAATTAATATAATCTGCAAGTTATACAACCAGTAAAAAAATGTATGAATCCTAGTTTAAAATGTAAAGAGCATTATGTGTTAGGCCGGGAATGTACAGATACAGTATATAGCTTGAGGCAGGGATACAATGCAAATGTGTGTGTGTGTGTGTGTGTGTGTGTGTGTGTGTGTGTGTGATGTGTGTATATAAAACCATCTAAAGTATATGGTAGAGGACATTGTTGTTCCCAATTCCCCTACCCCACTTTTCAATCTCCATAGACATACACTGCTTTGGAATGTTCTCCAACAGTACTTAGGTCATTATTTCCTACCTTGGGCTCAGTAATGTGATTTGTTATGATCAATAGAATAAGACAGAAGTGCCTATGCTCTGGCTTGAAGAGGTAGCACGTTTTCACTTTCCTTCTGGCGTCTCCATAAGCCATTAGAAGTACCTGCCATGGATAGGACACAGGTACTAGAAGGAGGAATCTGGTATTGGAGTTTTCTCCCCCTTGAGATAAAGTACTTAAATAAATCCCATCCAGTGACTAGCTTGAGCCTCGCCGAGCCTAGCTGTATTGATTTATGAGGATGCCACAACTAAGTGCACACAGGGTGAGTTAATCAACAGGAATTCCTTCTCTGAGTTTCTGGAGGCCAGAAGTCTCTGATCCAAGCAGACTTGGATTCTTCTGAGACCTGTTCTCTTGGCTGTGGATGGCTCTTTCTGCTCACACAGGAGTCTCCCCTTATGCAAGTCTGTAGCTAAATGTTTCTTACCAGGACTATTGCTGTATTAGGACCACCACGATAACTTCATTTAACTTGAAGATCTCATTTCCAAATATAGTCACATTTCAAGGTTGGGGGTAGGTGTCACGATTTAGCACAAATCAGTCAAGCTTGGTGCAGATCAGACAACCATTCTGTATTCCACAGACTCATGTGTCTGAGGACTGGAGAGAGGACTCGGTGATTGAGTACTTACATGTCTCACAGGGACCTGAGTTCCGTTCTCAGCTTTCACACCGAGGAACTGATAGCTACCTCTAACTCCAGCTGCTGGGATCCAATGTCTCTTTTGAGTCTTCACGGGCACTGGCAGACAGATGTGTATACCCTGCATCCCTTCACACTCTTCGGTGCACCTTTTTAAGAAAAAGATAAAACACATAAAATTGGTTAAGTGTGTGGGAGAGGAAGGATCTGGGAGGAGTGGGGAGAGTAAAGAATATGATCAAAATATATCGAGTGAAAAATTTTAAAGATGTTTCGATAACTTCTTTAGTTATGTGAGCGAGAATAGTTTAGTTAGTGAGACATGTAGTGATTTTAATTTTTTCTTAGAGGTTATTGCTATAGCTGGTTATGGTGGTGTACGCCTGCAGTGCAATCCAAGCATTTGGGAAGTTGAAACAGGAGAACTAGAAGTTTAAAGTCATCCTTACCTACACAACTAGTTATGCTAGCTTTGGCTACCAGAGACGCAGTCTCAAAAAAAAACAAACAAACAAACAAACAAACAAAAAAAAATGGGGCTGGAGTGATGGCTCAGTGGTTAAGAGCACTGACTGCTCTTCCAGAGGTCCTGAGTTCAAATCCCAGCTACCACATGGTGGCTCATAACCATCTGTAATGAGATCTGATGCCCTCTTCTGGTGTGTCTGATACACTACAGTGTACTTATATATAATAAAGTCTTTAAAAAAAAAACAGGGGCTGGGGATTTAGCTCAGTGGTAGAGCACTTACCTAGGAAGCGCAAGGCCCTGGTTCGGTCCCCAGCTCCGAAAAAAAAAAAAAAAACAAAAAAACAAAAAAAATAAAAAAATAAAAAACAAAACAAACAAACAAAACAAACAAACAAACAAAAAACCCAACCTGTACGCACATAATATTATTCAAGCTGATATTTCCTGAGTATAAAATATTTTCTACAATTATCAAGATAGACAATCTACCCCTACCTGATCCACAATCAGTAGAATTAAATACATTTAAATTATTTTCTTATTTGTAAACACAAACCTTTGCAAATTTGTACATATATGCTCACATTTTTACAAGAAGGCGTTCTATGTGTTTTAAATTGCCTTAACTTTTACTATAATTATTTCTCAAGATAATGTTCTATATTAGATCTGTATACATAAGGTCTTGGGTAAATAAATTTAAATGAGTAGATATAGAGCTACATTCTAATTCTAATTTCTCATGAATTGTTTTTTTACTATTGAAAAAGTTTGAAATCATATTTTTACCCAAAATGAGGACAGTAACACATGTGGAGACTATTATTTTAGTCCAACTGCCCGTGCCAGCCTCATACAGACGGCTTGAGCAAGCATGAAGAGGGTGATGTGTTTGGCCTTGGTGCGATGCTCAACAAATTAAAACAAGCACGATGCCAACAGCAGAGCTGAGGCCTTGCGGCGCCTGCTACAAACAGGATGCTGTTCTGCTACAGGTTCCTGCGGAGTGTAGGCCGAGCAGGTAGGGTACTCTTCCGTTAACACTATACTCCACAAGACTGAATCGGCCACTAAGTATCACCGCTTTAACCATCCAATGGCACGGAGGCTGCCTTCACAGCTCCTGTTAATGATCCTACAGTTGAGGAAAACCGCTTAGGTATGGCTTTGGACCAGAGATTCTTTCCCTTTGGAAACTGTGGTGACATTTCTGTATAATTTCTCCCCCAGAATGCAAGGCCGCTCCTGTGTCGACTAACACACCAAACAGAGGTATGCTTTTTCCCTGCCAAACTGAAAACCTCCGGGGAGGAAACACCAGTTTTATCCAAGCACACAATATATTCAAGTCGATGTGATCCAGAAATTATGCAATCTCCATTCCAACCCACTTTCTTCATTTCTGTCAGCAGATTTAGAAAGTCCCGCCTCGCGCAGCCCCGTGGAGTCCTCGTTTCTGTGTCAAGCTGTTAGCAAATGCAGCACATTTCCAAAATTCGGTTTCTAGGAGCAGACGTGCCGCAGGATCATGTGCAGGAACGATGAGTGTTTACCTTCCAACACACATTCAAAGTCTGAGACGTAGGAGAAAGAGGCTGTGAACCAAGATGCGTAGATTTTTCAATCAAGATGGGAAAGATCTGGGCCCAGGATAGGGAACCAGCTTTTATATTGAAGGATTTTTCCCCCCTTAACCCACTAAATAAAGGAAGTAGAAGAAGAGGCTGGACTATGAATAATAGCAACAACTGTAGTCGTCACAATAATGAGTAGGGCGATTGGAAGCTGTGCCTGGCGTTGAGCTAAATACGTATTCTTCATGGTCTGTTTCTTCTCCACTATAATCAAAACAGATGATGTCAATTCTCGAATCACTATTATTTCATCTATCGAAGTGAGGAACTCGAGGCAGAAAGCTTGGAAATGGCCTATACTGAAAGATCTAAGACTTTCGTCCCAGCCTGGGCTACTCATTTCTGCTCTACACTAGTGAGCAGGTATTTGCCTTTCATGGTTCTTTCTTTCTATCATTTTTTTCAGAGCTGGGGACCGAACCCAGGGCCTTGCCCTTGCTAGGCAAGCGCTCTACCACTGAGCTAAATCTCCAACCCCTTCATGGTCCTTTCTCTTTCAAGCTGTTCTTCCTTGGGGCTGGGGTTTGAGACAGTGTTTCTTTGTGTAGCCCCGCTTTCCTGGAACACAGAAATCTGCCTGCCGAAATGAAATTTGGGTGCATTCCTGTGTCTCTCTTTCACCTTATTTTTAAGGTAAGGTCTTGCCCTGAGGTTGGAGCTGTGCTGACTGGAGCCCATGGGTCCTCTTGTCTATGATTCTATAGCACCCGGGTTACAAACACAGCTAGGCAGCTATGGCCAGCTTCTCATTTTGGATGCTGACACCCGAATCCAGGTTCTTTTGCTTGTGCAGTCACTGGGCCTTCTTTGCTGTCCCTGTCACATGCTTTTTTATTTGAAGATCGTTGTTGCATTGTAATAGGGAGCCAAGACTGCGTGTGTGTGTGTGTGTACACACGCATTACTCATTACAGCTACTGCCACATTTCCTGACTTACAGCCTCCTAATCTCATGGCGAGACCTATTTTTTTTTAATTGCTTTGAACGTTTTGCACAAACTCCCATGAACCAAATATATCCCGAGTATAGAGAAGACATTACACAACACAGGCCTTATGTTCTGTGGGATGTGCCTGCCACAGGTAGGAAAAGAATCCGATGAAGAAGAAAGGGGAGGAAGGGGTAGGAGAGGAGAAGGAGAAGGAAGAAAAGGAAGGAGGGAAAGAATGAGGAAGGGAAAAGCAAGCGAGGAAGATACAGCCAATATCGCTGTTTATTCCTTTGACGTAAATACGTCCATTCACACTTTCCTTCTAGGCTTAAGTCTCCCTTTCTTTACCATCATCTCATTACTCATGCCCGGAGTGCCCACTGGTTGCAGAGGACATCTAGAAAATGCAAAGCTACCTTCCTTTCAGTAAAGCAAGGCAGCAGCCAACGACACATGGAGCTGTCATATCCCGGAGCGGTGTCCTCGTCCCTGTAATTCCCGTACGCATGACTTTGAAGCAAGAAGACATCTGTTGGAGGCCAGGTTTGGACTGCACAGTAAGCTGCAGACGAGTCAGGGTCGTACAGTGAAATCCTGCAACGTTTTTCCCTTCTTCATGCGGCTTTCTTCCTTGCATAATTTTAAATTTTAATTATGCACATGTGCGTGGCTATGTGAATGGGGAGTGCAGGTGTGTACAAGACCTAGAGGCATCAGATCCTTCTGATGAGCTGGAGTTAGAGACAGACGGAGGCTGCATGATTTGGTTGCTAAGGGCCAAAGCCAGCATAATGGCTTTTAAATTTGTCTTTGTTGTAACAAATTGCAAGGTCTCTTTTTTAGGACTAAATAACATCCTTACACACTAGTCCCTCCCCCTCCCAGCTTCCCCTCCCCCTCTCTCTCCTCCTTCTCCATCTCTTCCCACTACCTCCTCGAGATCTTTACCTCCTCTCAGTTTTCATTCAAAACTCCACTGATGTGGACTCTTAGGTGACTCTGGGTCACAACTCTTGTGAGCAAGGATACAACGAAATGAATGTGCAGATATCTTTATGAAGCAGACATTTCATGTCTTTGGTTATATACTCAGAAGAGAGAATATTGAATTGTAATTGTATGTTTCATTTCCTTAAACATGGTTGCACCGATATAAATTTTTTTTTTAATTTTTTAATTTTTTTTATTAACTTGAGTATTTCTTATATACATTTCGAGGGTTATTCCCTTTCCCGGTTTCCGGGCAAACATCCCCCTCCCCCTCCCCTTCTTTATGGGTGTTTCCCTCCCCATCCTCCCCCCATTGCCGCCCTCCCCCCAACAATCTAGTTCACTGAGGGTTCAGTCTTAGCAGGACCCAGGGCTTCCCCTTCCACTGGTGCTCTTACTAGGATATTCACTGCTACCTATGAGGTCAGAGTCCAGGGTCAGTCCATGTATAGTCTTTAAGTAGTGGCTTAGTCCCTGGAAGCTCTGGTTGCTTGGCATTGTTGTACATATGGGGTATCGAGCCCCTTCAAGCTCTTCCAGTTCTTTCTCTGATTCCTTCAACGAGGGTCCTATTCTCAGTTCAGTGGTTTCCTGCTGGCATTCGCCTCTCTGTTTGCTGTATTCTGGCTGTGTCTCTCAGGAGCGATCTACATCCAGCTCCTGTTGGCATGCACTTCTTTGCTTCATCCATCTTGTCTAATTGGATGGCTATATATGTATGGGCCACATGTGGGGCAGGCTCTGAATGGGTGTTCCTTCTGTGTCTGTTTTAATCTTTGCCTCTCTATTCCCTGCCAAGGGTATTCTTGTTCCCCTTTTAAAGAAGGAGTGAAGCATTCACATTTTGATCATCCGTCTTGAGTTTCATTTGTTCTAGGCATCTAGGGTAATTCAAGCATTTGGGCTAATAGCCACTTGTCAATGAGTGCATACCATGTGTGTTTTTCTGTGATTGGGTTAGCTCACTCAGGATGATATTTTCCAGTTCCAACCATTTGCCTACAAATTTCATAAAGTTTTTGTTTTTGATAGCTGAGTAATATTCCATTGTGTAGATGTACCACATTTTCTGTATCCATTCCTCTGTTGAAGGGCATCTGGGTTCTTTCCAGCTTCTGGCTATTATAAATAAGGCTGCGATGAACATAGTGGAGCACGTGTCTTTTTTATATGTTGGGGCATCTTTTGGGTATATGCCAAAGAGAGGTATAGCTGGATCCTCAGGCAGTTCAATGTCCAATTTTCTGAGGAACCTCCAGACTGATTTCCAGAATGGTTGTACCAGTCTGCAACCCCAACAACAATGGAGGAGTGTTCCTCTTTCTCCGCATCCTCGCCAGCATCTGCTATCACCTGAGTTTTTGATCTTAGCCATTCTCACTGGTGTGAGGTGAAATCTCAGGGTTATTTTGATTTGCATTTCCCTTATGACTAAAGATGTTGAACATTTCTTTAGGTGTTTCTCAGCCATTCGGCATTCCTCAGCTATGAATTGTTTGTTTAGCTCTGAACCCCATTTTTTTTTTATTAACTTGAGTATTTCTTATATACATTTCGAGTGTTATTCCCTTTCCCGGTTTCCGGGCAAACATCCCCCTCCCCCCTCCCCTTCCTTATGGGTGTTCCCCTCCCAACCCTCCCACCATTGCCGCCCTCCCCCCATAGACTAGTTCACTGGGGGTTCAGTCTTAGCAGGACCCAGGGCTTCCCCTTCCACTGGTGCTCTTACTAGGATATTCATTGCTACCTATGGGGTCAGAGTCCAGGGTCAGTCCATGTATAGTCTTTAGGTACTGGCTTAGTCCCTGGAAGCTCTGGTTGCTTGGCATTGTTGTACTTTTGGGGTCTCGAGCCCCTTCAAGCTCTTCCAGTTCTTTCTCTGATTCCTTCAATAGGGGACCTATTCTCAGTTCAGTGGTTTGCTGCTGGCATTCGCCTCTGTATTTGCTGTATTCTGGCTGTGTCTCTCAGGAGCGATCTACATCCGGCTCCTGTCGGTCTGCACTTCTTTGCTTCATCCATCTAGTCCAATTGGGTGGCTGTATATGTATGGGCCAAATGTGGGACAGGCTCTGAATGGGTGTTCCTTCAGTCTCTGTTTTAATCTTTGCCTCTCCCTTCCCTGCCAAGGGTATTCTTTTTCCTCATTTAAAGAAGGAGTGAAGCATTCACATTTTGATCATCCGTCTTGAGTTTCGTTTGTTCTAGGGATCTAGGGTAATTCAAGCATTTGGGCTAATAGCCACTTATCAATGAGTGCATACCATGTATGTCTTTCTGTGATTGGGTTAGTTCACTCAGGATGATATTTTCCAGTTCCAACCATTTGCCTACGAATTTCATAAACTCGTTGTTTTTGATAGCTGAGTAGTATTCCATTGTGTAGATGTACCACATTTTCTGTATCCATTCCTCTGTTGAAGGGCATCTGGGTTCTTTCCATTTTCTGGCTATTATAAATAAGGCTGCGATGAACATAGTGGAGCACGTGTCTCTTTTATATGTTGAGGCATCTTTTGGGTATATGCCCAAGAGAGGTATAGCTGGATCCTCAGGCAGTTCAATGTCCAATTTTCTGAGGAACCTCCAGACTGATTTCCAGAATGGTTTTACCAGTCTGCAATCCCACCAACAATGGAGGAGTGTTCCTCTTTCTCCACATCCTCGCCAGCATCTGCTGTCACCTGAGTTTTTGATCTTAGCCAATCGCACTGGTGTGAGGTGAAATCTCAGGGTTGTTTTGATTTGCATTTCCCTTATGACTAAAGATGTTGAACATTTCTTTAGGTGTTTCTCAGCCATTCGGCATTCCTCAGCTGTGAATTCTTTGTTTAGCTCTGAACCCCATTTTTTAATAGGGTTATTTGTTTCCCTGCGGTCTAACTTCTTGAGTTCTTTGTATATTTTGGATATAAGGCCTCTATCTGTTGTAGGGTTGGTAAAGATCTTTTCCCAATCTGTTGGTTGCCGTTTTGTCCTAACCACAGTGTCCTTTGCCTTACAGAAGCTTTGCAGTTTTATGAGATCCCATTTGTCAATTCTTGATCTTAGAGCATAAGCCATTGGTGTTTTGTTCAGGAAATTTTTTCCAGTGCCCATGTGTTCCAGATGCTTCCCTAGTTTTTCTTCTATTAGTTTGAGTGTGTCTGGTTTGATGTGGAGGTCCTTGATCCACTTCGACTTAAGCTTTGTACAGGGTGATAAGCATGGATCGATCTGCTTTCTTCTACATGTTGCCCTCCAGTTGAACCAGCACCATTTGCTGAAAATGCTATCTTTTTTCCATTGGATGGTTTTGGCTCCTTTGTCAAAAATCAAGTGACCATAGGTGTGTGGGTTCATTTCTGGGTCTTCAATTCTATTCCATTGGTCTATCTGTCTGTCTCTGTACCAATACCATGCAGTTTTTATCACTATTGCTCTGTAATACTGCTTGAGTTCAGGGATAGTGATTCCCCCTGAAGTCCTTTTATTGTTGAGGATAGCTTTAGCTATCCTGGGTTTTTTGTTATTCCAGATGAATTTGCAAATTGTTCTGTCTAACTCTTTGAAGAATTGGATTGGTATTTTGATGGGGATTGCATTGAATCTGTAGATCGCTTTTGGTAAAATGGTCATTTTTACTATATTAATCCTGCCAATCCATGAGCATGGGAGATCTTTCCATCTTCTGAGGTCTTCTTCAATTTCTTTCTTCAGTGTCTTGAAGTTCTTATTGTACAGATCTTTTACTTGCTTGGTTAAAGTCACACCGAGGTACTTTATATTATTTGGGTCTATTATGAAGGGTGTCGTTTCCCTAATTTCTTTCTCGGCTTGTTTCTCTTTTGTATAGAGGAAGGCAACTGATTTATTTGAGTTAATTTTATACCCAGCCACTTTGCTGAAGTTGTTTATCAGCTTTAGTAGTTCTCTGGTGGAACTTTTGGGATCACTTAAATATACTATCATATCATCTGCAAATAGTGATATTTTGACCTCTTCTTTTCCGATCCGTATCCCTTTGATCTCCTTTTGTTGTCTGATTGCTCTGGCTAGAACTTCAAGAACTATATTGAATAAGTAGGGAGAGAGTGGGCAGCCTTGTCTAGTCCCTGATTTTAGTGGGATTGCTTCAAGTTTCTCTCCATTTAGTTTAATGTTAGCAACTGGTTTGCTGTATATGGCTTTTACTATGTTTAGGTATGGGCCTTGAATTCCTATTCTTTCCAGGACTTTTATCATGAAGGGGTGTTGAATTTTGTCAAATGCTTTCTCAGCATCTAATGAAATGATCATGTGGTTCTGTTCTTTCAGTTTGTTTATATAATGGATCACGTTGATGGTTTTCCGTATATTAAACCATCCCTGCATGCCTGGGATGAAGCCTACTTGATCATGGTGGATGATTGTTTTGATGTGCTCTTGAATTCGGTTTGCCAGAATTTTATTGAGTATTTTTGCGTCGATATTCATAAGGGAAATTGGTCTGAAGTTCTCTTTCTTTGTTGTGTCTTTGTGTGGTTTAGGTATAAGAGTAATTGTAGATTCGTAGAAGGAATTCGGTAGGGCTCCATCTGTTTCAATTTTGTGGAATAGTTTGGATAATATTGGTATGAGGTCTTCTATGAAGGTTTGATAGAATTCTGCACTAAACCCATCTGGACCTGGGCTCTTTTTGGTTGGGAGACCTTTAATGACTGCTTCTATTTCCTTAGGAGTTATGGGGTTGTTTAACTGGTTTATCTGTTCCTGATTTAACTTTGATACCTGGTATCTGTCTAGGAAATTGTCCATTTCCTGAAGATTTTCAAATTTTGTTGAATATAGGTTTTTATAGTAAGATCTGATGATTTTTTGAATTTCCTCTGAATCTGTAGTTATGTCTCCCTTTTCATTTCTGATTTTGTTAATTTGGACGCACTCTCTGTGTCCTCTCGTTAGTCTGGCTAAGGGTTTATCTATCTTGTTGATTTTCTCAAAGAACCAACTTTTGGTCCTGTTGATTCTTTCTATGGTCCTTTTTGTTTCTACTTGGTTGATTTCAGCTCTGAGTTTGATTATTTCCTGCCTTCTACTCCTCCTGGGTGTATTTGCTTCTTTTTGTTCTAGAGCTTTTAGGTGTGCTGTCAAGCTGCTGACATATGCTCTTTCCTGTTTCTTTCTGCAGGCACTCAGCGCTATGAGTTTTCCTCTTAGCACAGCTTTCATTGTGTCCCATAAGTTTGAGTATGTTGTATCTTCATTTTCATTAAATTCTAAAAAGTTTTTAATTTCTTTCTTTATTTCTTCCTTGACCAGGTTATCATTGAGTAGAGCATTGTTCAATTTCCACGTATATGTGGGCATTCTTCCCTTATTGTTATTGAAGACCAGTTTTAGGCCGTGGTGGTCCGATAGCACGCATGGGATTATTTCTATCTTTCTGTACCTGTTGAGGCCCGTTTTTTGACCAATTATATGGTCAATTTTGGAGAAAGTACCATGAGGAGCTGAGAAGAAGGTATATCCTTTTGCTTTAGGATAGAATGTTCTATAAATATCCGTTAAGTCCATTTGGCTCATGACTTCTCTTAGTCTGTCGACATCACTGTTTAATTTCTGTTTCCATGATCTGTCCATTGATGAGAGTGGGGTGTTGAAATCTCCCACTATTATTGTGTGAGGTGCAATGTGTGTTTTGAGCTTTAGTAAGGTTTCTTTTACGTATGTAGGTGCCCTTGTATTTGGGGCATAGATATTTAGGATTGAGAGTTCATCTTGGTGGATTTTTCCTTTGATGAATATGAAGTGTCCTTCCTTATCTTTTTTGATGACTTTTAGTTGGAAATTGATTTTATTTGATATTAGAATGGCTACTCCAGCTTGCTTCTTCTGACCATTTGCTTGGAAAGTTGTTTTCCAGCCTTTCACTCTGAGGTAGTGTCTGTCTTTGTCTCTGAGGTGTGTTTCCTGTAGGCAGCAGAATGCAGGGTCCTCGTTGCGTATCCAGTTTGTTAATCTATGTCTTTTTATTGGGGAGTTGAGGCCATTGATATTGAGAGATATTAAGGAATAGTGATTATTGCTTCCCGTTATATTCATATTTGGATGTGAGGTTATGTTTGTGTGCTTTCATTCTCTTTGTTTTGTTGCCAAGACGATTAGTTTCTTGCTTCTTCTAGGGTATAGCTTGCCTCCTTATGTTGGGCTTTACCATTTATTATCCTTTGTAGTGCTGGATTTGTAGAAAGATATTGTGTAAATTTGGTTTTGTCATGGAATATCTTGGTTTCTCCATCAATGTTAATTGAGAGTTTTGCTGGATACAGTAACCTGGGCTGGCATTTGTGTTCTCTTAGGGTCTGTATGACATCAGTCCAGGATCTTCTGGCCTTCATAGTTTCTGGCGAGAAGTCTGGTGTGATTCTGATAGGTCTCCCTTTATATGTTACTTGACCTTTTTCCCTTACTGCTTTTAATATTCTTTCTTTATTTTGTGCGTTTGGTGTTTTGACAATTATGTGACGGGAGGTGTTTCTTTTCTGGTCCAATCTATTTGGAGTTCTGTAGGCTTCTTGTATGCCTATGGGTATCTCTTTTTTTAGGTTAGGGAAGTTTTCTTCTATGATTTTGTTGAAGATATTTACTGGTCCTTTGAGCTGGGAGTCTTCACTCTCTTCTATACCTATTATCCTTAGGTTTGATCTTCTCATTGAGTCCTGGATTTCCTGTATGTTTTGGACCAGTAGCTTTTTCCGCTTTACATTATCTTTGACATTTGAGTCAATGATTTCTATGGAATCTTCTGCTCCTGAGATTCTCTCTTCCATCTCTTGTATTCTGTTGGTGAAGCTTGTATCTACAGCTCCTTGTCTCTTCTTTTGGTTTTCTATATCCAGGGTTGTTTCCATGTGTTCTTTCTTGATTGCTTCTATTTCCATTTTTAATTCCTTCATCTGTTTGATTGTGTTTTCCTGGAATTCTTTCAGGGATTTTTGCCATTCCTCTCTGTAGGCCTCTACTTGTTTATTAATGATTTCCTGTGTTTCCCTAAGTGTGTTCATGTCTTTCTTGAAGTCCTCCAGCATCATGATCAAATATGATTTTGAAACTAGATCTTGCTTTTCTGGTGTGTTTGGATATTCCATGTTTGTTTTGGCGGGAGAATTGGGCTCCGATGATGGCATGCAGTCTTGGTTTCTGTTGCTTGGGTTCCTGCGCTTGCCTCTCGCCATCAGATTATCTCTAGTGTTACTTTGTTCTGCTATTTCTGACAGTGGCTAGACTGACCTATAAGCCTGTGTGTCAGGAGTGCTGTAGACCTGTTTTCCTCTCTTTCAGTCAGTTATGGGGACAGTGTGTTCTGCTTTCCGGCGTGTAGTTTTTCCTCTCTACAGGTCTTCAGCTGTTCCTGTGGGCCTGTGTCTTGAGTTCACCAGGCAGCTTTCTTGCAGCAGAAAATTTGGTCTTACCTGTGGTCCCGAGGCTCAAGTTCGCTCGTGGGGTGCTGCCCACGGGCTCTCTGCAGTGGCAGCAACCAGGAAGACCTGTGCCGCCCCTTCCGGGAGCTTCAGTGCACCAGGGTTCCAGATGGTCTTTGGCTTTTTCCTCTGGCGTCCGAGATGTGTGTGCAGGGAGCAGTCTCTTCTGGTTTCCCAGGCTTGTCTGCCTCTCTGAAGGTTTAGCTCTCCCTCCCACGGGATTTGGGTGCAGAGAACTGTTTATCCGGTCTGTTTCTTTCAGGTTCCGGCGGTGTCTCAGGCGCAGAAGTCCTGCCGCTCCTGGGCCCTCCCCCACGGGAGCCCAGAGGCCTTATACAGTTTCCTCTTGGGCCAGGGATGTGGGCAGGGGTGAGCAGTGTTGGTGGTCTCTTCCGCTCTGCAGCCTCAGGAGTGCCCACCTGACCAGGCGGTTGGGTCTCTCTCTCACCGGGTCTGGGAGCAGAGAGCTGCTGCGGGCCGGGATCCGCGGGTGTGGGACTTCCGGTAAACACCGCACCGATATAAATTTTTACCAACATTTATCCTTCCTATGTATCCTGGCCAACGGTTGCACTTTCTGCTGTGGATACTTCCGATTTGAGGCCATGACTCACAATGCAGTCTGAGCTGACCTTAACCCATGATCCTGTGTTTTCAGCCTTTCCAGTGGTGAGACCGCCATGTCTGCCTTGTTATGTTTTGACCTTTTGAGGACAGTTATCCCAGCAGATGTAAGGTCATCCTTGCCTGGTGTTTTTGATTTTCCTCCTCTTATTTATTAATGATGCTGAACAAATATTCAAACCACTCACTGTCTCCATTGGCCAATTTTAATGCCTTCTTTGAAGAAATAAGTCTCCTATTCACTGCTTATTTTAAAATTGGGCTGTTTGTTTTTCTATTTAATTCTTTGTACATTTTGGATATTCACTATTAAGAGATGTGTGACTCAAATATTTCCCCAACCCATTGGCATTTTCATTCATGTATCTCAGTGTAAGTGGTTCATACTCACCTGTAGTACTTTCCTGGGCCCTCTCTTTTGGCCAATATTCTTCCTCCCTTGAAGTAGTCCCTCTTCTCCTTTCATGCTTATATAACATATGCATATAATATATTCATTAAACCTAGAATCTCCTGTTGAGGTTTGGTCTATTGCTATGTATCTCAATGCTAAATTATATACCCAAAGATCAAGGCCTACAAGGAACTCCTCCTGTTTACAAACTTTTATTGTGCAAACCTTGTTCCTTGATTTTAATCTATTGGTGACAGCCAATTACTAGAGGGACTAGGGGTAGGTGGGTTAGCAGTTGGAGGAGGAGAGACAGGGAGGAAAGAGGAAGAGGAAGAAGCAGCCAAGAGGGAAGAGGAACGGTGAATACATGGCCAGGAGAAACTGTAAGTATCTGGGGTACACCACTGGGGATGTAGTCAGGCTTGCAGTTAGAAGAGTGGATTGGGGTCACCCCCAGTAATTGTCACACCCAAACAAAATAACCATAATCTGAGTCTCACTTATTTATAAGCTAGTCAGGGATAAGCTTGAGTTGTTTTACTACTGTAATAGGTGCTTTAACCTCCTTTCCCATCACACACCAGAGGTGGTGGAAAGAAAGGTGATGAGGCAAAGGGAGATGTGGACCTTTTTATAAATAGTGCTTTGGGATGACTCCAATCTTTGCTGTCAGGATATCAGCAGTTCCGTTCACACAAGTCAGCTGCCATCCACTCGCAAATACCATTCACCAATCAGCAAGGGCAGTTTGCTCCAGAAGAAACCATGGGGCTCTGCCCATCAGCCCAAGTCCTTGTGGAAGCAGGACGAAGCCACTGGAATGTGAGGAGAAAATCTTTGGTGCGTTTTTCTCTATGAAGTCAACAAAGAAGGCAAGGTGAACCAAGGCCACAGTATTTTTTTTTTTTTAGAAAAGTACAAATTCTATTGTAATTTTATATTAGTATATAAAACACAAAAGTTATAAATTATACAGTGGTAGGTACATAAAATATATTATTTACATTCTACTCGGGTAAAGTCAAATAAATGTGATAACATGTGATACTTGGTGCATACAAGTGTCCTCATTTTGTTTCTCACCTAAGACACTAAAGTAGACACAAAACATCAATACCCCGAACAAGGAAAACAGAAGCATTAGCCATTACCTCATTGACAACTGCTGTAGCTCCACACTGATCAGCTCACTTCATGAATGACTATCAGATATAAGAGTTATATTATTTTTTTTCCGACACTTAGTAAACCCACATTGGCCGAGGATTTCCTTTTCAGGCATGGTCCCAGCTTCATAACCATAATCCCAGGTTAGTTCTGTTCTTGCTTTCACATACCTGTTGGTGAAGAAGGCCACCAATGGAAAATTCCTGTCATGGGTTTCTACAAACACATTCTGCCCCCAGAGATTTGGGTAGCAACTATGACTAAGGAAACGGCCCACATTTCCTTCCTTTGAAGCATCCAATAGAAACAGACTCTCCTTATTGAGCTGCACCAGGGAAGCAGATGGAATCTTTGCCCTTTCACTTGGCAGCTCCTCACCACACAAGACCTGCTGGCTTTGAGAGGCTGCAGGCGCTTCCTCTTGGGACTTTTTTATGGGGACTTCAAGCACTTTTTTAGTGTTCTTACTATTCAATATGGCTGCGTGCTTACACCCGTATGCTGGGGAAGCGTCTTCTCTACGTGTAGTTGTATCTATCACATCTGATTCAGTCAGCTGCTTGTCTTCAGAATATCCAACTTGGCTTGAACTTAAGTCCTCGTGAGCTCTCCTAGCTTTAGAGTTCAGGTGTTTTTGAGCTGGTTTAAACCCATTCTTCTCTTCTGGGGCGGCAGAAGCTGAGTAAACGAATTCCATGTCTTTCTCATTGTAATGAAAAACATCTGTCTTGGATTTAGGTCTTCTAATGACTGAATGACGCTGAGTTCTTGAAATATTCCTATTGTTCATTTCCACGACGGGCTCTTCGAGATCACTGCTAAACTTAGGAGGACATCCCTCAGTTTTAGGACTTTCACAGTGTGTTTGGCGATCTGAACATACAACTTCTATTTTCCTCTTTTTAGAGAATGAATTCTTCACAATGCGCTGTTGCTCACTTTCATTTTCACCAATATTAGTTTTCTCAGGAGTGGCTCTGCTCAGTAACCTTCCTGAATAAACGCACACAAATGTCCCTTTGTCAATGTCATCCAGGCAGCGCACTCCCCAGCCCTTCTTCTCACTTTTAAACACCTGTAGCCTCACCCGGGGGCCATGCTGGATGATGCGGTTTTGACACATCTGTCGGTTACACTTGCAGAACAGGTCGCACTCATAAATGCCAAGGCCACAGTATTATGGAAGAAAAAACAGTGTCAGCAAAGCCCACCGAAGGCCATCACAGAGAGCCAAGGCAAAGCAGTGCCACACAGCATTGTCCACTGCCTGTTGGGTTACCCTTGTACCCTTTCCAAACATCACTTATCCTCTCAAGTGTCTGCTCTAGCAAAACAGCACACGTCCCCTTTCCAGGCAGCTTTCAGAAAAGCACCATGGCTCTGTTCTCAGCAAAGCACTCTCTCATGTGTTTGCTTCACCAAAAACATCCTCTCATAAGACAGTTTTCAGTAAAATATCACGTGACACAACCGAGTCTCCAAAGAAAGCAGAATTCCCCATTTCATAGAAATTTCATGATATTAAAGGTGCTCTGCATGTAACCAAAAGAGAGAGGTAATTATCAGTATTACTGAGCTGCAAATCAAGTACAGTAATTTTTCTGTAGTTAGGTTTTCTTTCTTTTTTTTCCCCCCGGGGCTGGGGACCGAACTCAGGACCTTGTGCTTCCTAGGCAAGCGCTCTACCATTGAGCCAAATCCCCAACCCCCTGTAGTTAGGTTTTCAATCATCTTACCACCTCTAAAGGATTCTGCTAAGAACTTTCTGCACTGCTGGTTTGGTGGTCGTCAACAGTCAACAGCCTTAATCTGTGTTTGTCCTGAAAGACCTTTGTGTCACCATCAATGCTGGAAGATAGCTTTGCAGGTTATAGCATTGGTGCTTCACAGGTGTTCACTTTTAGAGCTTGAAATAATTCGTCCCATGTTCTCCCTGCCTTCATAGTTGCTCATGAAAAGTTCTGATGTTTCTGCCTTTGTCTATGAGTTGTCATTTTTTCTGTGCTTTTAGAATTATTTTTTCATATTCTATTTTTTATACCCTGACTTTTAAGAAATATTATCCATGTTCCTTAATTTCTTTCCTCTCTAGCACCAATCTCCATCAAAGATCAAGTATAGGGATCTACGCTGCACACTGGTGTGACCAGATGGAGTCAAAATCTTGGTCAGCACTGGATTCTCTAACCAAGGCAGGACACAAAACTTCAGACCCAGTGAGGCCAGTCTACTATCAAGAAAGGCTGTGGTTACAGTCACAGGCTCAGTGTAACATCTGGCATGCAAAATAGTCTCTGGGTCCTTCAGTGAGTTTTAGCACCTCACACCCATTTTGACCCAAGATACTACTAGACCCAAATCTCCAGTCTGTCAGGGCACCCTGAGTATATAAGAGATGCAGCCTGAGGCCACTGGGATGGAGACCTACTTTAAAAGCACGCTGTGGCTCCACAGAAGCCAGGGTCTCCATACTTTCTTAGTCCAATCATGGGATAGACAGGTTTTACATTTTGAGTTTTGTGGTTAATGCTGCATAAATAAGGAAATCGTAGTGAGCAGCTCTGTGGTATTACTCAGTGTATGGCCAGGTGTGGTGTATCTGATTCCCATGACACTTCTGTGTTTAGGTTTAATCTTTTATATACATAGTTAGCAAGATTTTTCTTTCCTTCTGTAGGTTGTTCCTGGGTTTTTTGTTTGTTTGTCCAAAGCTTTTCAATTTTGTGCATTCTCATTTGTTCATTCTTAGGATCATTTTCCTTTCAATTATAACCCTTTTCAGAACATTCTTACCTATTCCTATATCAGGAAGTGATCTGCCTATGTTTTTCTCCAGCAATTTCAGAGGTTCAAATCTTAAAGTCTTTCCAGATGCTCACAGCCAACCCTCAGATTACGCATGGGGATCCCCATGGAAGAGTTAGGGAAAGGACTGAAGGAATTGAAGGGGTTTGCAACCTCATAGGAAGAACAACAGAATCAACTACCCAGATCCCCACCCCCCACCCCATGGACTAAACCACCAACCAAAGAGTACATATGGGGTTGGGGACCATGTCTCCCACTACATATGAGGACTGCCTTATCTGGCATCAACAGGAGGGGAAGCATTTGTTCCTGTGGAGGATTATTGCTCCAGTGAAGGGGGATGTTAGAGGGGAGAGGTGGGAGTGGGGGCTCTGGATGCACCCTCTTAGAGGTAAAGTGGAGAGGGGATAGGGTAGGGGTTTTCGGAGAATGTCCAGGAAGGGAGACAACACTTGAAATATAAATAAATAAAATAATCTAAAAAATATTTAATGAAAGCAACAAGTTATATTCCTTGAGTATTATTCAGAAGTAGGAGAATCCATGAAGTTCAATGGTAAAACAAAGAAATTACAAAGCTGTCATGCATCTGTTTATTAAAGAAATCCTGAATCCTTAGTTTCCTTACCTATAAAAAAATGTTTTTTATTGAAAGAACTGAAGAATTAATAATGTTCTAGAAAAAACTATCACTGTCATCATTTTCAGAGGTCTGTTTGTTCTTGTCTCTTACAAAATACTTTGTTATGGTTCAGAGGGTAAAGTGCTTACTGTGAAAGCAGGAGGACCTGAGTTCGAATCCCTAGGTCTGCATAAAATACTTTGTTTCCTCATGAAACAATCTTTAATTAAAAAATTAAAAGGTTGAAAAAATTAAAGTCTTTCATCTATTCTGAATAAAACGTTTTACAGGGTTAAGGCAAAGGGATAAACCCTCTTTTCGTGGCTACTTGGTTTCTTGGAACAATTTGTTGAAGGAATTGTAATTTTCCAGTGTAGGATTTCACCATGGGTTTTTTTTTTCTAGGACCTGTATTCTGTTTCATTGACTCATGTATCTATTTTTGCAGTATAGTTGGATATTGGTTGTTTTTCTTAAATAGGATCTCTCTCTCTTCTCTCTCCTTCTCTCCTCTCCTCTCCTCCTCCTTCTTCCTCCCTCTCTCTCTCTCTCTCTCTCTCTCTCTCTCTCTCTCTCTCTCTCTCTCTCTGTAGTTCTGCTGGCCAGGAGCTCACTATGTAGATCAGTTGACCTCATATTCACAGATCTCTGCCTACTGCTTCCTGCTTCCTGCTGAGATTAAAGGTAGATTAAAGGTATGCACGGCTCCACCCGACTAATGTCAGGTCTTTTGGTGACTCCATCATTGCACTTTATCCTTAGGATTGCTTTGTCTATTCACAGCCTTTCATGCTTCTACACGAATTTGAATAGTTTTTTGGCCATCCAGAGAGTAATTGGAATTCTGATGATAATTGTATTAAATGTTCAGTGTTGTAATACAGCCATTTTTACAGTATGAATTCTGCCAGCCCATGGACATGGGGAGTCTTTCACCTCCTAGTGTCTTTTTCAATATCTGTCTTTAATGTTTTGATGTTTTCACTGTAGATATCCTTGGCCTTCTTCGTTAGATTTATCTTTACTCATTTGTTTGTTTTATTTTTTAATTGCTTTGCGAATGATATCTTTCTTGACAAGTTCATTATTGCTATGCAGTATAGCTACTCGTTTTTTTTTAAATGTTCATTTGTATTTTTGCTACTTTGCTGAAAGTATTTCTACTCTCTAAGAGTTTTCTGTTGACTTTTAGGGTCTTTGGTATATAATTTGCTTAAGGATCTGGGAGTCATCTGTAGTGAGAATGAAAGGGGGGAGGGAAACAAAACAAAAGTAATTTGAATGTTTATCAATGAAGACATCAACATATTGTTCTAGGCCTTTAAAAGAAGCAATGCATGTTAAAACATGGCTGAACATGGAAACTATGCTAATTAGGCTAGTGAGATAGCTGTATGGCTGAAGGTATTTGAAGCACTCAATAAAAACTAGGCAAGGTAGTACACACTTGCTATGAAGAGATAGAAGGACCAGAAGTCCAAGACCACCTTCAGCTTCAGAGCAAATTTAACCTCATCCTGGGCCATTTAAAGTTGTGTCAGAAAACAAAGCCAACCAACTAAACGACCAGCCAAGCAAACAAAACAACAGCTTGTTAAAGCCTAGGTAGAATGTTAAGGTCTAGGTAACTATTACTTGTCTAGTCTGCTGTTTTGCACTGTTACTATTGTTATAAGGAAACTTTCTCATATGTTGTTACTGCTTTCTCATGCCCAAGTTGATTGCATATTCTGTTATATTCTGTGCTCTTGGAAACCAGTCACAACACGAAACAGAACTACCTTGTATAGCTAGTCATAATAAGCTTGGACCAACCACCAGGCAGCACTTCCTCCACCTGTGTATGAGATATTATGGTATTTGCTTTTATAAGCTGCCCCTGGGATGACTCTATGTCATGGTTCAGCTCCCAGGTCTGAACTGTGACACTGATTAATCAGAACTGGGGTGTATACTCAGATTATCCCTATCTGACTGAGATTAGTGTTCCTGTGGTTTGTGAGGTAACTCCTAGACCCCAACAAGTTGATAAGAGAGATGCTTGCACCAATATAAGAAACTATTTCGAATACGACTTCCATTTTGAGTAGGGGTTGAGTAAAGTTTAAGTTCCCAAGACTCTCCTGGAAACTGACATCCTACTTGGCAGAAAGAGACAAGTATATAAGTAACTGACATTCTCATTGGCAAGTTAAGATATGAACGTTAAATAAGACAAATCCTATCCTGGTTGCCAAGTATTTTAGACAAGGCAAGTCCCCTGTCACAGTTGAATACTCCAACCAATGGAGCAGGGTAAGTGTACAACAAAGCCATGTTTCCTAAGGAAATACCCTAATCCTAAAGACTAACTGGTAGAAAAATTTGGCAAAGATGTTTATAGATTTTAGGCTTAAAAAGCCCTATAGGACTTTGACTCAGTGTCACAGTTTAGCTTCCAAGTCTGTACTGTGGTCCTGAACAATCAGTCCTGAGGTGTATGCACAGACTATCCCTGTCTGATGGAGGTCAGTGTTTCTGTGGTTTGTGAGGTGACTCCTGGACCCTGACAACAACAACAAGAAAGAAAGAAAATGAGATTGGAAGAGAATCATTCAAAAGGAGAGGGAACAATTCTTGATGCCCAAATGAAGCTGGAGATAGTTCAGGCTTCTCACACTGGACTAGAAAACCACGCAATCCATGTGTTGATAGGTAGATTTGTCAGAATACCAGCACCCACTAACAGCTGCTCTGAACCCAACAGCCAAGTGTGGGAAATCAAGCTATTTCCCCAAGTTAGTGCAGCTCAAAGAAATCCTAAAAGTATTTACAAAACTATAGCTTCTAATTACACAAAATTTAGCATCTGACAAACAGAAGAATAGCAAGCCAAAATAAATAGAAAAACAGTCAAGGGGTTGGGGATTTACCTCAGTGGTAGAGCACTTGCCTAGGAAGCGCAAGGCCCTGGGTTTGGTCCCCAGCTCCGAAAAAAAGAACCAAAAAAAAAAAAAAAAAAAAAAAGAAAAACAGTCAAAAGATGATAAATATGATAAATACAAAATTAAGAATAAATAAGAATGTTGGGAGAGAATTTTAACCTTATTACCAGATTAAGCAAGTACAGGAAGGATTGACCCTGGCATCAAAGGCATAAAGGAGACTCAAACAGAACTTCAGAGGAGGAAAAGTTTACCTGAGGAAAAAATATATGGGACTAAGAACAGGTTCTAGACTGAAGAAGAAAAGATTAGTGTATTTGAGGATGACTGTGAAGGCTAATTTTAGTTGTCAACTTGACTACATCTGGAAGGAAATCCAAGAACCTGGGTGCACCTGTGAAGAATGTTTTCTTAATTAAATCATTTGAGGTGGGAAGACCCACATTTAATTCAGTTCTTTCCAAGTGGGAAGATCCACCTTTAATCTGGACAACACCTTTTACAGGCAGTCTATACAAAAGTACGTGGAGGTTGGAAGTCTCTCTCTGACCTCATGATGTCACCCTGGTGGGCAACTCCATTCATTCAATAGCATTAGAACCAACTTCTTCAGAATTCCAGTGTATACATCCGGACTCATGGACAATTGTTGGACTTCCTGTAGGTAGCCAGTAATATTGGATTAGCTGGACCACAGTCTACAAGACATTCTAATAAAACCCCTTCCTGTATCTATACATAGAGTCATTCATTCAGTTCTTTTCCTCTAGAGAACCCTGACTAATACAATGCCATAGAAATTGAAGCTACTCAGTATGTATCCTAAAGAGATAATATCTGGAACAAAAGGAGGAAAGTGTGAGGAATCAATCTGCTTTGGGCAGCCACTCGCTTAACCATCTTGTGATTCTGGTTCCCAAAAGAGAGAAAATAACTGAATATGTAATTGCTAAAGTTATGGGAACCATAAGTCCTCACACCAAGAAGTTCAGTGATTCCCCAAATACGAAAGGTGAGGCAGCTGGAGAATGGCCCAGTGGTTAGGAATGCTTGCCGATCTTCCCAGGACCCTGGTTTTCAGGTTGGGCAGCTCGGACCCAGTACCAGGTAATTAGGCATGCTTTTCTGACTTTGTGCAAAGATGTGTGTGTGTGTGTGTGTGTGTGTGTGTGTGTGTGTGTGTGTTGTTGTTGTTGTAAAAATATAAGAAATAAAAAATAAAAACGCTGTCTTTTATCCCCCACTAGGTCCAACACCACAGTGCCCCAAGGTATCTGCTGGATATCTTAAGTCTCAGTCAGGAAAGTGTCTCACCCGCTCTGCTCTATCCCATATCACACTGCCGAAGGCCTCTCTCTGAGCCTGGCAGCCATCTTTCTACCTATCCAGTTCCCAAGGCAGGTTTCCATGCCAGAAACACACACCCCAACTCCAAGGCGGCCCAATGTCTCTAGGCGCTGCACACTCTCTTACACTTAAATCGCTACGTGAAAGAACACACAACACAATAACCTTTGACCCAACTGATAAGATATAATTGCCCATCTAAACATACAAAGCCCAGTACACATTCATCCCTTAAGAACATTAATAAAACCTGTAAATAAACACAGTAGAACTTAGCACGTCAGCTTCCATTTTCTCTACGCTGTGGCTACGCTCTCTGTCCCTCCTGTCTCTTCTTCCTTTCTGTGTCTCCTCCTTGTCCTTCCTTTTCTCCCGCCCATCCTTCCTTCTCGTCCAATGACCTGCCTCCTTCTATCCTGTACCTGTCCTCACCTGTATTTTACAGATTAAATGTGGAGAAGGTTCTGGTGAAGTCACCTGAGTCCTGAGTAGGGTGACTAGGCAGCTGCCCTTGGGGAGGTGCAATTAGCATCAAAATACAGATAACTCCAGGGCAAACCACAACAGTGTGTTAACATTTTTAAAGAGAGAAAAAAATCTTACAGAGCGTACCTATTAAACTAGCTAAAATGAGTGGTAAAAGGTAAACATTTTGAAAGTACAGAGGAGGATCCCTCATACACAGAGAGAGGAAGACAAGAATGATGGCTTCTTAGAAAGCATCTAAATAAGGTGATACTGAAATAGCACTCTTACCCTGGGACAGAGACAAAGCCACATCCAGGGCTGAGCGTGGTGGCAAATGGTTGTAAGTCACACTTGGCGGGGAGGTGGAGTCAGGGGCAAGCAAGAGTTCGGGTCACCTTTGGTTGATTAAGGAGTTGCAGACCTGCCTGGGCTACGTAAAACCCTGTAACAATCAAGCAATCAAACAGATATACCAAAAACTAAAGCCTGCCCAGCTGGAAGCCAGTTCCCAGCAAAACAAAAGACAAACGGGAATGAAAGCTTTCGAAAGCAAAGTCTGAAGCCCCTTTCCCACAATCAAATAAAAATATCAGACTCTTAAGGCAGAGAAAACAAAATTGTGAAAATATTTATAAATATAGAGCCCAAATTAATCAGTGTCCAAGGTATAAACTAGCATATGACTAATAAATCATCCCAGGACATCAGAAGATGGATCAAGTAATAAATGCACAAAAAGTACAAATCTTTCTTTGTTTTGAGACAGAATCTGATGTAGCTTGAAGTACATCAATCCCCCTGCCTCGCCTCTTGGAAACTAGGATTACACATGTGTACTTCTATGCCTGGCTCAAATTTAAAAGCCCACACCTTTCCATTGCTTTGAGGATTTGGGAAAGAAAGCCATCATTTCTATCTTTCTGTCCAGTGAAATCAATTCCCATTCCTCCCCATACAGTGATAACAGTAATCAGGGAAAGCGTTTACACACAGGCATCTACAAACTGGATTCCTTATTAATGAACTGTCAGGCGTCCCAATTTAGAACTGATGAATAGAACACTTGATAAAGTAAATTATATTAACGTTATTAGTGTCAGCCATTAAGAAGACAGAGTATCAGCAAGAATATCTTTATGCTGGTAGTTAAGTTGGAAGGAATCACTATGGAAATGCCTTTGTATTTTTCCAAATAATTAATGAGAAGAGAGAAGCAAACTGTAGTTTTACTGTAAGAGTTCATCTGATCAAAAAACAAACAAACAAACAAAAAACCAAACAAACAAACAAAAAAAATGTTGGCCTAGGCCTATTCAACAGGGAAACTTCCCACCATGTAGTAAAGGATGCCTGCTGTGTGTTTGTTTCTGAAAATAGTTTTGATAACAAAGTTTTTAGCAGTGTTGTTTGAACAGAATTCTGATGCCAAGACTTTTTTTTTTAATCTACCTTTAGAAAAGATACCTTAGAAAAGGAGAGGAGGGGCTGGAGAGATGGCTCAGTGGTTAAGAACACTGACTGCTCTTCCTGAGGTCCTGAGTTCAAATCCCAGCAACCACATGGTGGCTCACAACCATCTGTAATGAGGTCTGATGCCCTCTTCTGCTGTGTCTGAAGACAGCTACTGTGTACTCAGATATAATAAATAAATAAAACATTTTTTTAAAAAGGAGAGGAATAAATCCCTGTTACCAAGTCAGACACATTGCCCTTGCCTTTCTCCATCTCACATGCTTATCCACTTAGATAATTGAATGAATGAAATTTCAAAGAAGTAGGGCCCAGAAAGACAGATGGAGGGGCTTGTGGCCAAGTCTGACAACCTAGGTTCAATGCCTGGAACAGAAGTCAAGTGGTGGAAAGAGAGAGCAACTCCCTCAAGTCGCCATGTGACCTCTGCACATGTACCATGGCATGTGTACACACACACACACACACACACACACACACACACACACACATATGAATACGTGCTAAATTAGTGAACGAGTTAAAATGATTAATTCAGTTTGATTTGAGACGCTTTATGTGAAGGCACATCTACTCAAGACTCAACCAAAGTGTCCCGGGGCAGAAGTTTGATGGCCACTGGTGACGGTGACACCAACTAGGAAGAAGGAAAGCAGAAAAGAAAGATACTCTGTTAAGTGGCTTTCCAGTGACCAAATACAGCCTTAAAGAAACAAAACTCCAACTCAAATCCCCAAAACAGTTGTGAAGCATCTGCTCTGAGACCCCTTTACATTTATAGCCTTGGTAAAAATTACAGGGCATCTGTCTTAAATTGCAACCATTGGCTAGGTGTGTACTGCATGTCTATAACTCAGAAGCTGGAGGAAACATGATTGATTGTCCTGGGTTCAAGGTCAGCCTGGGCTTAATGGATATGAGGCCAATCTGGGCTTAAAGACAAAGAATATTTGAAAGAAAGTTATCTTTGGAATTATTTTGGTCCCCCTTTTTTTCTAATCTCATAATATGTTATTTTCCTATTTAAAGAAAAAGAGTATTTACTGAATTAGAAATATTGAACTAGGGGTTGGGGATTTGGCTCAGTGGTAGAGCGCTTGCCTAGGAAGCGCAAGATCCTGGGTTCGGTCCCCAGCCCTGGAAAAAAAAAAAAAAGAAATATTGAACTAGAATACTGAATGAAATAGTATACAGAGTTAAAGAGGGTTCATGCCAGTAAAAAATAAACTAAATTATACAGTGAAGTTTAGAATATTCCTCAGAGTACCCTGATAGCAAGGCACAATTTGACAGGAAGAGAGAATCAATCACTCAGACACCTCCCACTTTGAGGAATCCATGTTATACTTCTTGCCCTTCTCGGTGTTGGGCATTCACAGTAGCAGGCCATACCCCTAGGCCTGTGTGCCATACACATAATGCGGGTTAAGGGCTCTTCAGGAACCATTTGGCCTCCACACATTTCGCTAGCTTTCCTCCTCATCGTAGGCACCGCCTTTACTAAAAGACCGAATTGCACCTGGTTGTACCAGTGCAGCCCGGTTGAATTTTAACTGAGATCAAGCTGTAAGGTTGCACAGTCTAGAGTTTGGAAAGAAGGCTGCCTGTGTCTAAAGATAGCTATATTGCTTTCGTTCCATATGGCCACCCGGTCAGTTCTGGTGTGTCTCTATGTCCCCCAATAAAGAAGGTAGAGGTAATGCAGGTCAGAGATTCGGTCCCTGAGGCTCCGAGGGATGCTCAAAGTCTTTGAATGTCTTTGGGCTGTGAATCATTCAAGTTCACACCCTTGATGTGCTATTCACCCACCCCTATTCCTCTGATGGACAGCTTTAGTCCATTTAGAGGCAATGTTCCTCTGCATGGCTGATGCCTCGTCTTCATCCCGGGAAGGAAATCCTCTCCTCTGAGAAGGTAAAGACTGCCAAACTCTTCCTTTGCAGACAAATGTCCTAGTGTTCAGGCTGTATTCGGCTCTTAGTTCTCCTGTTTGAATCTGAGCACCTTAAAGGTAGAGCTGGGGTCTACTTCATCGCTCTGCCTTATTGTGATTTGGAAGATTGTGTGTGTGTGTGTGTGTGTGTGTGTGTGTGTGTGTGTGTTGTGTGTGTGTATGTGTGTGTGTGTGTTGTATATGAGTGTATGTGGTATGTTTGAGTGTGTGTGTGGTGTATATATGATATGTGTAGTATGTGTGTATATATGGTGTGTGTAAGTGATGTGTGTGGAATGTGTGTATGTGATGTGTGTGTGTTGTATGTGTAGTATGTGTGCGTTTGTTGTATATGAGTGTATGTGGTATGTTTGAGTGTGTGTGTGTGGTGTATATATGGTATGTGTATTATGTGTGTATATGTGGTGTGTGTATGTGATGTGTGTGGAATGTGTGTGTTGTATATGAGTGTATATGGTGTGTTTGAGTGTGTGTGTGGTGTATATATGGTATGTGTGTATATGTGGTATGTGTATGTGATGTGTGTGGAATGTGTGTGTTGTATGTGTAGTATGTGTGTGTGGTGTATATGAGTGTATATGGTGTGTGTGGTATATATATGGTATGTGTGGTGTGTGTGTATATGTGTGTGTATGTGATGTGTATGGAATGTGTTTATGTGTATGTGATGTGATATGTGTGTGTTATGTGTGTAGTACGTGCGGTGTGTGTGGGTGTGTGTATAGAAACGGATTGGAATAGGGTTTTAAGTGAGAAACCAGGTATAAAATATGAAGCCTAGCATGTATGGCTCAGGACATTGGTCCTTCTTCTCACTCCTTCCTCCCCAGCAATGCCTGACCCTGTCTTAGAATGTGTGGTAGTTTGAATGAAAATGGCTCCCGAGGGCTCATAGGGAGTGGCATTATTTGAAATGATCCAGACAAGTGGCCTTGTTGGAGTAGGTGTGGCCTAACTGGAAGTGTATCACTGTGGTGGGCTTTGAGGTTTCAGAAGCTCCAGCCAGTCCCAGTGGTCTGCTCTCTGTCTCTTCCTGCTGCCTGAGGATTCAGATGTGGGATTCCCTCTCAGTTCCTTCCCCAGCACCATGTCTGCCTACACACCGCCATGTTTCAAAGCATGACCATAATGGACTAAACCTCTGAACTGTAAGCCAGCTTCAATTATAAGTGTTGCCATGGTCAGGGAGTTATTTCACAGCAATAGAACAGTAACTAAGACAGATGGGGCTTTGGAGGTGACTTTAGCCGACTGTGCCTAGGGTGACTTCTTCCTGCAAGGCATGATGGGATTATGGTGAAATATTCACATTTTAAAAATCGTTTTTAAGAGCCTGTGGATTCATCAATGAATACACTTTAGAGTGAAAACTGATCACCTCACTTTCTTGGAACAGTTATTGTAAATTAGCTCATACACACTAGGTGATAATTACATTTTGGTGTACTCTGAAACTCAATAAACACTACTGAAAACTGATAATTACAAATTATGACAATAATAGCATTTGAGGCTCATCGTGAATCTCATGGAGTCTATTCAGTAGCAAGCAAGAGAAAGTGCTATAGTGAAAATTCATTTAAAGTTAATTCATTAACATCTTTTCAATATAAAACACAGAACGTAGTGGAGAAATCGTCAAAGACTTGTTTGACCACTAGAGGGAGCACATACATTAAAAAAAAATCCACAGTTTCTCCAGCCTCTGAAAGCTTTTAAAACCAGCAATGGCAGCTTCCCTGGATTGTTTACCCAAGCTTCTGGTACTCCTCACACACTAGAGCAGTAATTAGAAGCTGTAGATCTCGAACCCTTTGGGGGGTCGAATGATTCTTTCATGGGTATTGCATGTCAGATATCCTGCATATCAAATATTTACATTACAATTCATAACAGTAGCAAAATTAGAGTTATGAAGTAACAATGAAAAAATGTTTATGGCTGAGGGTCACCGCAACATGAAGAACTGTCTGAAAGGGTCCTAGCATTAGGAAGACTGAGAACCACTGTGCTAGAGGGGTAGGTAAGAAAGAAAGTTAAGCAATGTGAGTATATTAGAAATGACGACGTTACCAAGCAGGGAGGCTCGCACCTGGAATCCCAGCACTTAGGAGACAGGGGCCAGAAGAACTTTAATATCAGCAACCACAAACCCAGGCTTATTTTGTAACCAAAGGTTTAACCCATCCAAAGGAAACCTCTGGAAATGGATACCGGGAGATTTGGCTTTAATATATTTCCATGTGGCCAGCAGGCTCCTTCCTTTCACCAGAAGTGATCAAAGTAAGGAATGATATAAGGAGAGCGGGGCTGGTTCTAACTGGATCGGTTATCTAGTTACCCGTACAGCTGCGGCGCAGTCACCTAGATGTCATTTAAATGTATTTGACTGTTAAGTGCGCTGCCCGCAAATAGTGAAATAGGCATCTGAGAAAACATGTCATGGTGTGTATGTTCACTTTTGTTTCTTTCTTACATTGGTAATTGAGATTGAACGAGGTGGATCACTAAACGTTTCAAGATGAGGTTACAGGGTGTGTGTGTACACGTGCGTGCGTGCATGCGTGCGTGCCTTAAATTCAACCAGCATTCGGATTACTTCTGGTAAGCAGAGAAACCATCACAAATTATTAATAAAACAAGTCTACATTAAGAAGGAAAAGTCCCACAATCACAGTCTACTCTGCATAGCAATGTCCAGGTAAGCCTGAGCCACACTGCATGACCTTGTCTCAAGAAATAAAGCCAAAACAAAGCCTAGAATGATTCAAAATGCTTCAAAGAGAAATTGATGAGCATATGTACCCAAAATTATAGATTTAATTTAAAACTCTTTTCAGAAGAGTGGGCTTTTTAAAAGTATTCTGTGGATTTATTTTGCTTACACATGATCAAGGGATGTGTGGATTTGAATGTCCACACATATGTGGAGTGAACAGTGTTTCTGTTCATATCAGCCCCTGGGTATGTCTTACGTTAGTTCCTTTTCACCCCTTTCCCATTGAGATTGCTGGGTTCTAGGATCTGACGCTTTTCAATAGGATTGTCACAGTCATTTCTTCACTGTGGTCCCCATCCACGTTGATAACCTCCATCTGGTGTTACTCAGACACAGTTGACTGAACATCACAATCGAATGTGTGTTTGTGTGTATTGGGGACCAACCCCAGGTCCTCACACACACCAAGCACATTCTGCCACTGAACTGCACCTCCAGTCCCCAGACTAATTTTCGGGAAACAGAGTCTTGGCCATATTAACTTTTTTCTCAAGAACATTTAGTCGTTCTCTGTTTCTACAAAACAAACGAACAAGTAGCCACTAGGCATTAAGATCCAATTGAACACCTCTCTGTCTTCAGGACCATGTACTCCCGGCAGAATAACTGTTTTAGATTGAGTTTTCACACTCCTTCCCCCACTATCTCCACACTGGTTTCTTTTCTAGATAATTGTAGGCAACCTCCAAGAACAACCTCCTAAATCTAAGAGTCCATGCTCCACAGCCAGCATTGAAAACCTCTTTGAAGCAGATTATTGATGCCATAGGCCAGTCCACAAGAACCAGAGGAAAAGAGACAAGGTGGGGGACAGCTGAAGAGACTGCAGTTTGAACTGCACAAACAAGCCAGGAAGAATTTAGAGGCTTAAAGAATGATGTATTCCATCTCTTGAGGCCCCAGGGCTTAATTGGATTGATCAGTCAAGTGGTTCTCACCTGGACTCTGAAATGCACTCACAATGCCTGGTGGCTGGGGTTGTCTGAGCGCTCTAGCAGACAGTGTCAGAGATGGTGACGTCGCATCTATGTTCAAGTACTCGGGGCAGGAGTGGTGGAAACGTCTGTTTGTTGGCCAGATGTTTTACTCTGTGCAGCGGGCCCACTGTGAAGCTAGCTTCTGCCTGCCTGTTCTTCCAACGTGGTTCTCAGGTTAAACATTTCCAAAGCCCAGATGTATGTGTCAGGCGCATGGAGCCCTAGCCTTAGAAACCACACATCCTCAACTTCCTCTCTGTAGCAGCCTAGATCTACTGTGGGATGGGGACTGCATGACTACTGGATCACTGGTGTGGTTCCTTCAGAGGCTCTCTTCAAAGCCTATTTGTTTAACTACTGACATTTCCAGTACTGAAAGCACTTGTGTTTGAGGGAAAGTCCAGGATGGGTCACCTAGAGAAACTAGAAAAGATCAGGGTGACTGAATCCTCAAGACAATGGTGATGAGTCGGTAACTATTTTAGTATCTGTGTTCAGATAGTTTTATATTTTTCTTATGGAGAAGAGGAAGGGTCCACCTGTTCTCTCTCTCTCTCTCTCTCTCTCTCTCTCTCTCTCTCTCAACAATCAGCAGCCTCTGTTTTGTGCAATGAAGTATAGCAGAATTAATATTAGGTCAATTCTAAGACATGACAAGAAGAACATTGTCTACCTTGCTTACTAGGACATCGAGTCTTAAATGTTTCAGTTTCTATGCAGTCTGAGGTCTTGAGGCCTCTACACTATGAGGAAGCCTGAGCTAGTCCATGGAGGCAGACTACACAGGCAGGCTTGAGAATGCTTGAGGGTAGACAAATAGTCTGAACAGTCAAGAGACCAGGCAACCTGGACACAGCCTGGTAAGGGAAGTGTACAGATGAGGAGAGATAGCAACAGGGCATTCCCTGAGGTGGTCATGGAATGGGGAGGGGACAGGGATAGCAACTATACAGTCATTTATTTATTACCATTAGTCAGAACCAATATGGAATGAGGCTGTGAATTTCTGTTTACTTCTGGAATAATCCTTTGAGTTTCTCGGGCTTTTAATCAGGCCGAAGTGTTACCAGGCAATTGGGCGGTCTCTTTTCCTGGGCTCCTAATTTCTTTAGCCAAACTAACTTAAAAGTGGACTCAGAAGGAAACTTGAGAACCATTTAACTGAGTTTGAGAGAAAAATGAAAGGGCAGTCAAGGCGTAGATGCCAGCAGCTGTGGGAGGGAGGGAACTAGATAAGAGGAAGGGAGATGTTTTTTCAGTAGAGTTCAGTTGAGCAGAAGTCATCAAACAGATGTGGAAACAGTTCAGGGTCAACAGAAAAGACTGTAAGAGAACCCACAGCGCAGGGTCTGAAAGCTTGAGATTCGGGTCAGTATCCAAAGAAGGAATAAAAGAGAAGGGAAGGGAAAAGTTGCTTCTGAGTTGGCACCCTGGAAAGCAGGCAGGCTTAGCACTGAGGATTTGCAAGCAGCTGAGTTAGGGAGGGGCTTCTGAGGGTAAAAGTACATTATCTCGTTAAGGGGATAATTAACACCAACAGCACTCCCACTCTGTCTTTAGCAGGTCTTCAGGTGAATCAGCTTTTCTGAGGGGTGCCCACGTGACTGACAGCAACGTGGACTAGTTCCTACGGAAAGGTACAATGGTCTAACAAGGTTTCCTTGTTTTGTCTTCAGTCGGGGTGAGTGGTAACCTTAGACCCTACTTACTAGGCTAGAAAGTGTTTTCCTTTCACACACCTCAACAGGGCCTCCTTGCCTTACCTTCCTCTTTTTGGTGAGGCACATTAACCAGGGGCAAAGCTGATTATGAGGGATGGAGCCATCCTCCAGGCTAGCAAATCTGCTAATGCCTTGTAAGGCTACCTACCACAAGGTGTTCCTTGCTAATACTAGGGAGCCCTTTAGCCCTTAAAGACCCTTTGCGCTGAAAACTGAAGGAAAACAACAAACAAAAAGCAGGCACTCTGTGCTAAGGCCAAGAGGATCACAAATATACCGTTGTAAACAAACGGACTAGAGGATATCTGTGCCAGTAACCTCAGATCCGCCGTTGATCCGCCTCCGTTTCATTCGTTTTCGGGACAAGTGCAGAGTAGCTCGTGCCTTTGAAGCCTATGGCCTTTAGAGTGGCTTTAGTGTCAAAACTTAAAACAGGCCGAGGAGGGAGCCTGCCGGAAAGGTCATCGGCAAAGGTGACACTTAAGCTGCGTCCCATTCCGTCTGTCCTCCAGCCCTGCTAAATATGTTTCTAAAGCGCCATGTCCTAGAGGAACAGCATCCCCTGACCTCATTTCAAGAAGGTCAAGAAGATGACACTAGGAGGAGACATTTGAGTGACAAGACCTTGCTTTCAGACTCCACAGTGGGGTCCTGGTGCCTGGAATAAACAAAAGCAGAGGAAAGGAATGGGAACCAGCGTTGAGGGCCAGAGGACTGCATCCGAGGGTCGGGGTTGGTGGAGGTGGGTAGCTAGGACCCCTCCTTCGCTTCAACAAACACCAAGGCACCCTTCTGAAGCCTGGCTCTCTAGGTCTCTGGATTTTGCTCGGAAGAGCCTGCTAAGGTCTGCAGCGCAGGAAGCCCCCGTGGTACCAACAGGATCCCTTAGTGTGCACCGGGGCAGGCAGAGGCCTGCCGCTGTACACCACCCAGGCTGGCCTCAACCCCTGTGCCACCATGTCTGGCACTGTTTTGGCCTAAAGGAGGGGTCCATCAGCATCCAATCACATACAGTGCCTGTCGAATCTGGAGAGTGGGACTGAACTTTCTTGTGTTTGAGAAGGCTTTAGAGTGTAGAAAAAAAATCTCCACACGGACCTATCCGTTGGTATTGAGTACTGATAGCTGCCAAGGTTGGCAATTAGAAAAGACAAAAACAGCTTGAATCAGGAAACCAAAGAGGCATCCAGTCTTTTAAGACGCAAGGACTTCCTTGCTCTAAATTTCTCCCAGGGTTCCACAAAAGACGATGCTTGGATTTTTCTTTTGACTTAACTCATCCTGTTTCTGTTTCCAGAACCCCAGTGCAGTGGAACTCATCAGCCAAAACTGTAAGTAAGGGGGGAAAAAAACCCACCTCTTCTAAAGACTTTTAGCGAGCATTCAACTTGCTGTTACTAGATAAGGACTACGGCATTTTCTGTGCTGGGAACCCGAAGTTGTCACATAGGCCCATTATGTCTTAAATGCTGCCTGTGGCCCTGGAACAATGAGCTTGAGGCCCAGGAGCTAAAGCAGTAGGCAGCCCGCCAAGTTCAACACTGGCCAGTCTGAAGAGCAGGGCCTGCTGGGGGCTGCTTCCGGCTCTGCCTGAGATGCAGAGCAAAGATTTCCATGCTGGCTTTCCGCATGCACGTTCGACGATGGAGGCCCAGACCAGCGATGACCTGTAGTGACATTTTCCATGACACCCTTTGTTTTGTTTTCTGCTTGATAGTGTAACTTCGGGGGTTTCTTTTTTTGTAACAATCGCTTGGCAAGGATTACCGTTAGATGTCACGGGGGAGTCACTATACACAGCTGGATTCTCCCCCTGGGCGGACATCTCTTTTTCAAATGGAGCTTCGTGGGAATTAACTGGATTATTTGTGGAGGGACCCTTGGCTGCACAGCTGCTGGTCAGGTCAGTGCCTCGCTTGTGGAAATAAAAGAAGCTGCAGTGGAACCTTATGATGAGGTGCACAGGAATTTAAAAAATTGAATTTATGAATGGGAAACGCAGCGTGCCGGTGAGATGGCTCAGTGGTTAAGAACACTTCACTGCTCTGTCTGAGCTCTTCCCCGATCCACTGTCATGGTTAGTGACAGCTCCAAGAGCCCTGGCACCCTATTCTTGACGCTGGACACCTGTACTCATCTAAACATACAGACAGATACCCATATACAGGCATTAAAAAAACTTTTAAAAAAATGGACCACATATCACTTCATCTCCATCAGAACAACATTCTTATAAAGTGCTGTATTTTTCGCCCACATTTGCCCTTGTAGCAAACAGGCTCCTCTTCCAAGAGAGAAGCTAACTATCTCCTTTGGGGCACTTGGTGGCCAACGACCTGCCCTGAGCATCCAGTTTGTCATCTAGTACTGCACTCTCACTGCTGGGTTTGCAGGTCAGAGGAATACAGCCGTAGGTACTCACTCTATGGCAATCTCCAATACAATGCTTTCTGGGGGAGTTTGAAGATCAGCTTAAACGTTGACACTCGAAGTGTGGCAATGTTCCAGGCCTGTCCAGAGTGCCACTACCAAGAATTTATTTCCACTGGGACACGTTTGGTATACTTTCAAGAAGTTCTTTGCTATGATGGCTCGGAGTTTTGGGGAAGAGACAACTGCTGACTTTTGCCAGGAATAAAGTCTCCTTCTGATCCTCGAGCTTGGAAAAAGAGTGTCATTGACCCTCCTTAAACATGACTACTACTTGTGTTTATAGATAATTCATTGACTGGTTTTTTTGTCTTTTTGTTTGTGTGTGTGTGTGTGTGTGTGTGTGTGTGTGTGTGTGTGTGTGTTCCATCATCTAAACTACTGCACGGGTGCACTGGCAGAGCTCAGAAGACGTTTCCACAAGACTATGGAAAGGACTCACGTAGTCCAGTAGAGGAAGGAATATTATACAGCTCTAAAGAGAAATGAAGAATGGCTTCTTTCTATGCCACTGCGGAAGATTACAAGATTATGTTGCTAATATTTTAGGGCATGATTGTAAAAATTCAAAATGAAACAAGAGAACTAAACTAATTTAATTTTGCCCTAGGTGGATGGCAAATCCACTCGGGGAAGAAATTTTCAAGTGACCTTAGAGCATGAGAATCGACATGTGTGGTGGTAGTTGCCAGTAATTCCAGGATCTGGGAGATGGAAACAGGAAGATCAGAAGTCCAGGCTTAGTGTGGACCTCTTGAGACCCTTACTCAAAAACAACAAACAACAACAGCATAAATACGCAAAACAGGAAAAACTAGTGAAATAAATAAGGAGCATGAGAATTGACTAAAGAGCCTACATGTGGGTTAGTTATCTTCTTAGAACAAAAGAGAAAAAAAAAAAAAAGACCCACGAGTAACAAAAGCTTCAGCTCTTTCCAGTAATTGTATTCTTGAAAGTGTTGCTTTTGTCCTTGAGGCCGCTGCAAGTGCTTCCTGGGATAAAATAAGTAAGGAATTAGGCATCCTCTGGGCAGGGATTCCGAGAAGGGTTGGAGGTGGACCTGCGGTCCAGACAGAACAAAGTGACTGCAGCACACAGGTCATGTCTACTAGCCCGTTCACTCCTATCTTGTCACCACCCTTGCAGATGCTAACACCTAAATGCTATGTGCTAATATTAAGGAAGTGGAAAATCTACTCCCCTGAAGATCTTGTATTATTGGCAAAAGCATACATGATGGTCTGAATATGCTTGGCCCGGGTGTGTGTGTGTGTGTGTGTGAATATCAGAAGGTGTGGCCTTGTTGAAGTAGGTGTGGCCTTGTTAGAGGAACCGTGTCATTGTGGGGGAGGGCTTTGAGACCCTCCTAGCTGCCTGAGGGCACTCAGCCTTCTCCTGTTTGCATTCAGCTTAACTAGTTTTTTTGTTTTTTTTTGTTTTTTTTCCGGAGCTGGGGACCGTACCCAGTGCCTTGTGCTTGCTAGTCAAGCGCTCTACCACTGAGCTAAATCCCCAGCCCCCCTGTTTGCATTCAGAACCAGATGGGAAACTCTCAGCTCCTCCAGCCTGCCTAAGTGCTGCCATGCTTCCCGCCATGATGGACTGAACCTCAGGACCAATAAGCCAGCCCCAATTAAATGTTGTCCTTTATAAGAGTTGCCTTGGTCATGGTGACTCTTTGCAGCAATGGAAAGCCTAAATAAGACAGTACAACTAGAAATTTATTGTGAAAATTGAGAGAGCTTGTTAGACGCTCCCTTCTCCCATATGTTTTAATTTCAAGTAGAAAATTTGCCCGCAAATGTGATCTGTAGCCATCTTGCTGGGAGTCATATATGCAAAGAAGTGTCTCTTGCTGTTCACTGGACCCAGTCCTCCTTTTCCTCTTGCTCCCTCAGAGCTGCATGGATGGCTGGGCTCAGTCTGGCTGTACATGGCCTGGCCTGGCAATGCTATCAGGTCTTTCGGTGGGGGGTATGTCTACGTAGTGACTGCAGCTAAGTTTGCTTGGCTTACAAGGGCTGTTGCTTTTCCTGACTGAGGAGCTGTGATTGAATTTATATATTTTTATGACTGCAGGCTTATTTCCTGATTTTCCAGGTTTAAAGAAACTATTAAAAATAATAAACTTCCTTATTCTCTTTTGATTGACTCTGGGGTGACAATAGAATACAGAACAGCTGTTCAGCGAGGCAGGAATGACTAACTTCTGGCCTACTGTGGACGGTGATAAAGCCCTTGACCGCTAGAAAATGAAGTTGCCCTTGTGACAAACACTCACCTAACCTTTGCGTTACCTACTGGCACAATGGTTCACCTTTTGGGGTGAGGAATCACAAGATAATAAACTGAGTGACTTGGAATCAGGAGAAACAAGCCAGGAGTGGAATGTCTTAGTTGTATGGTCTCATAGGCACTCCATCCTATATCTACAAGGTCTCTGGGTTCCACCAGCGCTGAATATATATATATGTGTGTAAATATATACTTTTCCATATATATATAAAATTTGAACAACTAAGGACTTCCTGTCTGTAAGGGGCCTTGGATCTGTCCTTCAGTCATTGAGGCAAGTTGTAGTGATAAATCTGATCTATGTCATTTCTCGCCCTGCTCTTCCTCAAGTGGACCCCTTGATAGCTCTCTGCCTCACTGAAAGTAAAATGTTCAGGCTGGATGTGGTGGTACATAACCATAACCTTTGAATTTGGCAAGTAGAGGCAAAAGGACCAGGAGATTGGCATAATACATCTTGGATCAGCCTGGGCTACATGACAGTCTGCCTCAGTGAGTGGTGTTTGGGGAGTGAAAATTTAGCATATTTCCTGTATACCGTTTTGTGAGTGGATGTGATTTTCTCAACTTGGGTGGGGTCAGCTCGAATGTCTTCCCGGGGATGGGATTTACGGAAGGGCTCTAGAGAATGCTGCGGCACACCTCAAGAAAACTGTAGAAGACGGATGTGTTGTGAGAAATGCTTGAGGAAGGGGAAAGACAGACAGGTGGAGAAGAGAGGCAAGGGGAGAGTTTGGGGTGAAGAGAGAGCTTAGACCTGTGCAGATAGTTTCCCATGTTAGGAAGCAGTAAGCTGAATTTAGCGGCTAAACCATTAACATCTAATCTGGGCAGTTAAGCAAAACCAATGTGTAGCCATGATGGTACCGACCCGAAGTCTGACATTCAGGAAGCTGAGGCAAAGGCGATCATGAGGTTAAGACCAGCTTGGGCCAAATAACCAAACTCGATCTTAAGAAAAACAATTGATCCTAGGGGTGGGAGGGAGGGGGAGGGGCCCAGTTAAAAAAATCTGCAAGACTGAGGGTCTGAGTTTGATCCCCAATACAGAGGGAAAGAGCAAGGCTTAGTGGCATTCACTTGCAATCCCAGCATGAGATTCGGAGAGACAGGAGGACCCTTGCAGCTCACCAGCCATGAAGCCTCAACTATTCAGCGAACTCCAGGTCCCAAATGAGAGGCCCTCTCTCAAAAGCAAAATGAGGGCTAAAGATTGTTCAGTAGGTAAAGACACTTGTCTGGAACCTACATGATGGAAACAGAGAACCGACTTCTTAGGTTATCCACTGTCTGCCACACATGCCTTGTGAAAAGTGTGCCTGTGTGTGCAAGCACGCATATTCATACACAAAAAAGTAAATGTTTTAAAAGTGGATTGCACATGAAGGTGATTTCTGACCTTCATGTCTATGTTGTATACACCACACACATACCTTCTCTCTCTCTCTCTTCTCATCCCTCTCTATGCCTCCCTCTGTCTCTTTTTTTAACACACACCTACACTAACATGTACATACTCATGTCACACATCCACCAATGCATGACACCCAAATGTCTTACACACATACTTACATACACACCTACAGATGAGACAAGCGCACACTCAGATTATAATTTAAAGCGGTAGAAAGTTGACAGCGAATCACGTGGGGGATTTTCATCTATGGTTCGGAACCTAGATAGGGAAAAACTGGTCACTAATTGCAAGTAGAGAGGTGTGATAAATGTAACACCAGGGAGAGTGAATGCAGCCCAAAGTGGGTGGTAAACTCCATCTAAGGCTAAATACCGGCACGAGACAGTCAACAAGTACTGTAAGGGAAAGTTGAAAAGAACTTTGAAGAGAGGGTTCAAGAGGGTGTGAAACCATTAAGAGGTAAACGGGTGGGGCCTGAGCAGTCCGCCTGAAGGATTCAACCCGGCCTCGCGCTGGTGGACGGTGTGAGGCCGAGGTAGCTCCTCTTTGGCTCTTAGTAACAGGTCTGGAGGAGAGAAGTCTAGAGAAGGTGCAGATATTGACAATGCAACTTTCAGGTCCAGGACTCCAATCAGGTTAGCAGCAAAGTCCTTGGGTAGAGCCAAGGCAGGAGAAATACTTTGGCTGAAGAGAAATTCGAAGTACCAAGTCAGGAAAACAGGAGGAAAGTAACATGGCGGCGGTGAAGGGGAAAGCAGGAAGTAGAGACAGAGGTGATTGAAAGGACAATCACTGAGCGTAGAACAGCAAATGGTAACTTCTTTTTCCAAACAGTAACTTCTTAATGGGGAACTATCAGCAAAAGACTGTGGCGCATATAACCTTTCCTAGAGGTCAGAAGATCAAGCAGAGGTTCTGAGGATGATTCCCCAAACCTACCAGGTAGATGTGCACTGTGATATTCACATTCAGAGGACACTTGGGTCACTAACGAGTCCTTCAGCCGCTGGCTGATTCTTCCAGGGCACCAACCCCTTGACTTTAGAAAACTGTATTTGGGGCTTGAAAGGAGGTCAGCATGGAGGTGCTCCTCTGAAAGCCAAGTCCACTGGGGAACAAGGCAGATTAAAACAAGAGAGGTGCATCATGCCCGAGGGTCTCAGTTTTCTCCAATGGTAACAGAAAGCATTGGATAATTTCATAATGACTTTTCATGTAACCTCTTTAAAGATGCATAACTGACACTACTAACCAAACTATTATGTGGAAACCCACATGAGTGGTTCAGGATCTCGTGTAGAATCAGCCTTGCTTTTTTATTCTTTCTTAATGTCCGTGCCTTTTAGGAAGCATTTTGCCATTAACCCATCAACCTTCCATGAGCCAAGCTTCATTAAGGAAGTTTCAGAATGCTTTGGCCTCCACAGAGTGGCGGTGCAAGGCACCTGGGTCATCTCCAGCAAAACGGAGCCAAGTCATTACATACACCATACACCAAGAGTGTGGGTGGCTGTTTTGAAGTGCTCTATGTCACAAATGAGATCTTCACAGACAGATTCAAAGAGTATTTACTCTGGCTACTGTGGTGCATTTCCTGACTGATCCTTTCTTATTTGCTTCAGGATTTCAGAGAGATGAATTGCTCGGTGTGCTTCTCCCAGAAAGAATGAAGTCGTTAGGGAGGAACTTCATAGCTGTGATTCAGGTCCGTCCCAAAGCTTTCTTTTCCTAAAAGGTTGCCATCATTACCGTCTTATTAGGACAAGCCCCCTACACATTCTGGGAGAAAAAAAATCATAACACATTGTCTTAGGGTCTCATCGCTGTGAAGAGACACCACGATACCGCGAGACACCAACTCTTATAAAGGAAAACGTTTCATTGAGGCTGGCTTACAGTTTCAGGGGTTTAGGCTGCTATCGTCATAGCCGGAAGCTTAGCAGCATGCAGGCAGACATGGTGCTGGAGGAGCTGAGAGGTCTACATCTTGATCCACAGGCAGCAGAAGGAGACTGTGTATCACAGTGGGTGTAGCTTGAGCAGAGGAGACCTCAAAGTCCACTTCCACAGTGATTTACTTCCTCCAACAAGGCCACACCTACCCAACAAAGCCACACCTCCTAATAGCGCCACTCCCTATGGGCCAAGCATTCTAACACGAGTCCTTAGAACACTAAGAAAGTCTAACTTGGGGAAAAGAAAATAGGTCGATGGAAGAAGAGGGCAGGGGAGGAAAGGCATGGGGGGAAGAAAGAGGAGGAGAAGCAGCCAGAGAATTATTTAACTCGAGAGCCATATTGGGAAAGCTGCTGCTCCAGCCTAACGAAGACGGGGACACCTTCAAAGTGCACTTCTTATTATAGAACCGTTAAGTAGTACTTCACTCACAGCTGCAGGCAATCGCGCTACCACGGGGCTTTAGCCCCAGCCACTCACAGCTCTATAGCAACCTGCTCATTCCACAAGCATTTACCGAGCTTCCGTGATACACGACATCGCCTCGACTTAGGGAAATCCTGTCTGTCTGGGGTTCCAAGTCTGTTTCTATTTCAAAGAAGGAAGTGATTACTCCTTCCAAGCCCTTAGGATCTATTCCACTTAACATTTGCCCTTGGAAAGGAAACAAATCTGAATGTAGCATCCTTAGCTCGTTAGCTTGCCATCACCAATGACAAAATACTTCAGACATCAACTTAGACAACGGAAGGCTCATTTTAGTTCATAATCTTAAAGATTCCCATTTATGATCATTTGGCCCCATTGCTTTTTTGGACATGTGTGGAGGTAATACACCATGTTGGGAGCACATGGCAGAAGAAGCTGCTTCTATCACAGCAGCCAGAGAGCAAAAGAGAGAAATAGACTGCGGGAGGGACAGTTGAGCGGCAGAGTGAGTACTCCTGCCCTCAGGAGGACTGGAGTTAGTGTCCAGCTCCTGTGTTGGGCAGCTTACAGTTGACTGGAACTCTAGCTCCATGGGATCCAACCTCTCTGGGCTCTGTGCATGTCCTTTGTGCACACATGCATAATTAAAATAATTAAAACTCTTGTAAAGAAAAAGAGAAGTGGGAAGAATTCAGAGTCCTGATATCCCCTTCAGGGGCACATTCAATTACTAAACTTCCTTTTGCTGAATATCACAGGCTAGAGGCCAATCCTTCAACATACAAACTTCAGGGACACTCAAGATCCAAACTAAACAAATGCACATACATGTATTTAGTCTGTGAAATTTGTCTGTGAATAATTTCCCTTCGGCCTTCAGTACTGGAAGATCGAGATTGGTGATGCCGTTTAGAAGAGGCCCAATCTTTAAATATATAGTCTGAAATATTTACATGCAGAATAATGTGACATCTGGAATTTCCTCCCCGATAATCTTGGGGAGTCAGAGGGACACTGAGGGAATGGAATCAGTCAGAGTTGGTCATCGAGTATTAGATGACAGACAGGAGTAATCTGCCATCTGTCTGATGAATCAGTGCTTGACGACGTCCACAGAGAGCACTGCTTTTGGATGCTCAATGCAATATTATTCCTGTGTTGCCTGGATTGATATTCAACTCTGAGTAATCCTCCTGCCTCTGCCTCCAGAGTACTAATGAGGCCACCACACTTGCCCATAGTTAACACTTTCAAACTACCACATAATGCAGAGTGCATTTCAAGACTGGTCTCAGTGTTTACAACACACATGAAAGGCAGATAAATGCACTTTATGGAATAAGAGCAGTCCCTGGCCAGACGAGGCTGGAAAGGAATTTTAACCCTATGCCTGAAGAAGCAGACATGACTTTTAAAATCAAAACTGTGATCCTTGTGACAATGGATCCATACGAGATAGCACTGGGGATAATTTATAAAAAGTGTTTCCATAGCAAAGAAGAGAGACGATGAAGTCTCAATCATTTAACTGAACTAAACTGGGATAAAAATAAACAAAAGTGTTTGGTGAGCCATACTGAACATTTGGTGTCCACAAGGAAACAAAAACACTCTGCGTGTTGAGACAGAGGATACAGGACAAACAATGCATTCCCTGACGGGAAAGTGGGGACTGTGAGCTGTCACTCTTCATGTTTGGGTAGGATCCCCCATGCACTTGCAGACCATATGTTTTGACAACCTGTTCATGTCTGCCTACTCCCAGACGTGACATGACTGCTGCGCTCTTGAACGCACAACAGCTGTAATTCCATGCACAATGTCTACATGTGAGTGGGACGTGAAGGGGCTCATGGAGCCCATCCCCTCACTGAGACTTATACATAATGAATGCTTAGTGAGGAGGAAACCACTTTCTTCAGTGGTGTAGCCCCTAGTAAGGTGCCTAAGTTCTTGCTAACAACACTGTCTTAGGATTTTATTGCTATGAAGACACACCATGACACCAGCAACTCTTACAAAGGAAAGTATTTCCTTGGGCTGGCTTACAGTTTCAGAGGTTCAGTCCATTTGCTCCATGGCAAGAAGCATGGCAGCATTTAGGTAGACATGGTGCTAAAGGACGAGCTGAGAGTTCTGTGTCTGGATTGGTAGGCAGCAGGAAGTGAACGGAGACACACTGACACCTCAAGGCCATCCACTAGTGACACACCTATTCCCCAAGACCACATCTCTTAATAGTGCTACTCTCTATGGACAGAGAGGGCCTATTTCTACTCAAACCCTACAAATTCTAATAAAACTCACTGAGAGTCTCTCTCTCTCTCTCTCTCTCTCTCTCTCTCTCTCTCTCTCTCACACACACACACACACACACACACACACACACACACACACACACACACACCACAAAACTGGCATGGAAACAGAAGGAAGGAGGAAGAGTTTAGCAGAAGTGGCAGGAGAACAAGAAAGGATAAAGGAGGGGTTGGGTGTGAATTTGATCAAAATACATTGTGTACATGTATGAAAATGTCACAGCAAAGCACATTTTATATATTAATACGTTATTACAATGTTTAAGTATGTGGATTCCATAACCACAGGAGTATAGGTTGTAGAACATTGTCTATACATAGCTGATTGGAAAATTCAAATTATAATCAATTTCGATGCCTTGGAATATCTACATTTCTGGTATGTTCTCTGTATTCGACAAATATTTATTGGTTGCTTAGTATTCTCCAAGCACTTTGGGGAGATGAATAAAAAGGAAAAAAAAATACCCGAAGCTCAAGAAGCTTATATTCCAATAAAAATTTCAGACAAAACAATAAATCAGAGATGCGTTCAAGAGTAAAAGCAAACAGAAGTTGAATATATACAGGAATGGATAAGTTTTTTGTTGTGGCTGCTATGGCAAAATAAAACTTAATGTGGGATGGGTTTCTCTTCGCTCACAGTTTGGGGTTATGTTCCATCACAGTGGGGAAGGCACGACAGGAGGAACACAGCGAGAGTTGTTACCTAGAACCCACGATCAGGAAGCAGGGAACAAAGAATGATATTCTCAGCTCACTTTCTCCTTCTGACACAACCCAAGACCTCGGCCTGTGGAATGGTACTCACATCAAAATTTAGGACAGGTTTTTTTCCTACCTTAGTGAACCCAATCTTGGTGCAGCGAGAGATGTTTCGGTGGGTAAAGGCACTCGCAACCGAACAAGATGATTTGTGGGGATTGAGCAGTGGGAGGAGAGAACCAGCTCCCATAAATTGTTCTCCAACCTGCATGTGCCCACTGTCTTTTGCATGTGCACCAAATAGAAAACTAAATGTTTATAAAAGTAGTTTCTAAATGTACCCAATCTAAGCACCTCCTCATGGGCATGCCCAGATGTGTTTGTTTCCTAGGTGATTGTAGATGTTGTAAAGTCAACTATTTGAACCGTTACCCAAGATTCATGAAACAAACAAACAAACAAAACCCTATGCTGAACAAAGGATCACACAGGCTCGAAGCCTACAAGGTGGGTTTGTTAGTATCCACCTCACTCGACTCTGGGTTCAGAGCTGCATGTGATCCTGTGTAGTCTAACTACACAGAGCTCCTTGCCCAGCCGTTCCAGGCCTTTGTGCTCATCTCCTGAAGCCCAGCCTCATCTTGTCAATTCTCTATGCTCTTGCTCTTCAGATCTCTTCCTCTTCGACATTTTCTTCACATATTTGCACTTTTCCTGCTGTCTGAAAGGGTTTTCAAACCTTCTGTTTTCTCTCGCACACCTTTGTACATCATATTTCCTCTTTGCAGCTAACCCTGCCCCTTAGCCCTTGCAGTGCTGGGGATTGAACTCAGATCCCATCATCTGGTGCCCAAGTCTTCTGCTGAGCTGGATACCGTGCCCTATTCTTACTTTTTATTTTGGAGCAAGTTGTGTCCGCTGGATTTACACTTATGCCAGAAAGCGTTCATGAACCCGGAAAGACCACCAAGGATCTGACTCTGAGGCAATCACATTAGGGTCTCTTTATTCAAGCTCAAGCTTAGGCCTATTCACCGCTGACCCTGATGCAGGAGGATAGCTTGGTGAAGAACCCTGGAACTTTCATCGGGACAAGGTTTTCTAGGAAACGGGAGCATATGAGGGAGGTATCCATCCTGGCAAGCATCAAATTGAATGACTATTGCAAGCCGACAGGTGAGTGTTCTGAAGCCGACAGTGAACACTCACAGACGGTCTGAAAGTACAACTCAATCAGACTAATCTTTGATTGACAGTTGCTAGGAAGTTGCTAGGAAGTCCCTCTGGGGTATGGACTGAGGATACATCATGGGGCCCTTCCTGGTACTCGGTGCAGCTTCAGTCTCACCTTCCCAAGCGGTTAGGATTCCAGGTGTGCGCCACCACACCCTGCGGTTTGTGACACTGACATCCTATAACTGCCGCCATCTTCCCTCCGTGTCTTCAGGGCACCCACCCCACAGAGCTGCTGGATAAACGGGCGCATGCGTGCGCATCTCTTGTTTAGCTTCCCATAGTTTTGGCTCTTTGATCACTGTGTGGTGTTTTGCATTCAATAATCTGTCTTTCATGTGCAACATTTCAGAAACTTTAAAAAAAAAAAACTTCACTTTCAGGATCCTCAACTTTATTTTATAATGTTTTTTTTTCTATTAGAGAGAAATTCTGACCTTGGACTTTAGCGCAGTAGGGAATGATACATTATCTCAGGCATTTAGAAATAACCGTTATTTCTCCTAATTTTGCTTAACTTTCAAAATAAGCAAACAGAACTTTCTCAAAAGCTGCTTCCTCCCAGCAAGTACCCTCTCTTCTGTGCCCCAGTTTCCCAACTAGTAGAGTGAGGTTGGTGATGACACCCTCTTCTGAATTGTTATAAGGATTGAATGGGTTAGTACTTAGTATGTAGTGTAGAAAAGTCAATAGAGAATTGATATGAAAAAAATGTAGTTGTGTCCTTTGCTTCTGAATGGTGGCACTCTAGCTGTTGCCCGTGTTCCCCTTCCTAAAAAATGCTATCGCATTAGTAAAACTTGTGCATAAACAAATTGCATTTGTTTATGTGTGTGTGCAGACCCAACTCCACCATGAATAAACAGAAAACAACTTTCATGAGTTGCCTTCTTCTTTCCACTCCACGAGTTCCGGTGGATGAGCTTAGGTCGTCAGGCTTGAGAGTGAGCACATTCACCCATTGGGCCACTCACTGGCCCCAGACTACTCTCTTAACCTACACGGCAATCATGAAATCTGCATTGGTTGGGACCAGGTCCTCTGCACATATCTTGTGGTTGTTTAGCTTGGGTTTTTGTGGGACTCCCAGCAATGAGAAAGTGTCTCAGTCTTTTACATGGGACCCATTTCCTCCTACTGGGTCGCTTCATTCAGACTTGACAAGAGAGTTTATGCCTAGTCTTATTGCCATGTTTGGTTTACATCCCTGGGAGACCTGCTCTTTTCTGAAGGAAAATGGAGGAGTAGTGGGGGAATGGGGAGGCAAGAGGAAGAGTGGAAGGAAGGCTGAGATTAGGATGTATTGTATGAGAGAAGAATAAATATAAAGAAAAATGATGGCTTTATAACACTAACATGTAAAGGATCTTAGTGTCTGCCTATGACCCTCAAACACTTCAGACTCAGATGTATACATGCATACCTACATGCATACATGCACGCATGCATACATACATGTAGTGACAATTTCAGAAACTGCTAAATCAGGATAAAGTGAGCATAGGCTTGGTTGTAGTGGTCATTTGACTTTTCAGAAATCATTTTAAACTCAAACATTTTTCAAATGACAGCCTGTTATGCTATCACATGCCTGTAGCCCCAGGACTTGGGACGTAGAGGCAGAAGGATCAAGGATAGCCTTAGCTACCTAGCAAGTTCCAGGTCTCCGAGGTTACAAGAGACCCCATCTAAAGAGCGTGTGGGAGTCTTCGAAAAGGAGAAAAAAAATTAAAAATCTAAAAATTTTAAAATTAAAACTATATTAGAAATATATTGCAAAGTATAATAATCCTTTTTCATTTTTATTACTGATGCAGTCATTCTGAGGCCCAATTTCAGAATGGCCATGGCACGGCATAGCTCAGGCTGGCCTTAAATTCCTCCTCCTCCTGCCTCAGCACCCCTGAGTGCTGGATTTTTAGCTTATGCCTGCTCATCCAATCTCCCTACTCCCTGTCTAAGATCTCAGGGTTTCTCAGGATTCCAACGGATAGCTTGAGAAGCCAGCTAGGGCTCCTACAGTCATCACTCTGAAATGCCATGATCTCTGGACCCCTTTTCTAGGGAAGGATTCTTGGCTTCGATCTCTGCCCCAGTGTCACTGTACCTGCATGACTGACAGTCTCATAACATCAATGACAATCTCCTTGCCACCTATCCAGAGCACAGACTTAGGCTAACATCAGAGAGGAGTGTCGAAAACAGTGCCTCTCCCCAGAGATGATGGTGTGGTACAGCATTAGACAGTGTGGACATCAGGAGACCTCGGTAGCTCAGTATCTGCCATGCTGGCCCTATTACAACCATTGTGTTATCCGGTTGGAATTGCTGTTTTCTTTACTGTTTTGCCAGCCTAACTCCTGTTTTCCCCAACATCCAGCATCTTCCACCTTTTGTTCCTTAACTTTAACGTGACAAGTCCCTACCTTAGAAATTATATATATTGAGCCAGTGAGCTAGCTGTGCGTAAAAGAACCTGCCACCAAGTTTGACAACCTGAGTTTGATCTGTGGGACACATGATAGAGGTGAACTGACTTCCGCAGGTTTTCCCCTGCCCTCCACATGCTGGTCCGGAGTGCTCCACCATGTACGCACACACGTAGAGTATCATTAAATAAAAATTAAAAGAATGAAAACCTTTCGTGGTATGTATATTGAGTAGATCATCAATGACCATGCCTTTTATAAATCAACCCAGAGTGGAAAACAACTTTTCCCTCTACTCTTCAGCCTCAGATATCTGTCTTCTTTCCCAGTGCTGGGCTCTGTTGACAACTTCCTATGAAAGGTGGTTTTGTTTGTTTTTAATCTTTCGGGTTTTTTTTTCATATAAAATCTAATTCATGGAAGCATCTACAGGAAGTTGTAGCAAAACTTTACCTGTTTTATATATTGCATGTTTTCTTATGTAGTCTAAGGAAGCCTTAAACTCCTCTTTCTCCTACTTGTGCTTCCTAAGTATTGGGCTCATAGCTGTGTGCTACTATGCCCGGTAATAAAGATATGTTAAAATGGTTCTACATACTTTATATGTACACACGCACATGTACTGGTACTAACATCATGTTTCTCATGTCAACTCTTAACCATACACTTAGATATTGTTGCTTCCTTTTTTTTTATTGGGTTTTTTTTTTTTTTGTATACATTTCAAATGTTATTCCCTTTCCCGGTTTCCCAGCCATAAGGCCCCTATCCCATTCCCCTTCAGTTCTTGTATAAGGCTGTTTCCCCTCCCCAACCACTCCCTTTCCGCCTCCCCACCCTGACATTCCCCGGCACTGGGTGTGGGGAGGGGGAGTGGGTGGGCCCAGCCTTGGCAGGATCAAGAGCTTCTCCTCCCACTGGTGCCCAACAAGGCCATCCTCTGCTACATATGCAGCTAGAGCCATGGGTCTGTCCATGTGTGGTCTTTGGATAGTGATTTAGTCCCTGGGAGCTCTGGTTGGTCGGTATTGTTGGACATTGTTGCTTCCGTAATCTGAATTCCTCCACTTTATTGTTCTGACACGTCGTCGGTAAGTAGTCAGATCAGAGGGCCTCGCTTAAGTTTCTCTGGTCTCCTGCTCTGAAGATGAACTCTGCAATGACTGTCCTTATGTCTGTGTCTCTGTGCATGTAAGAATCCATTTGAAAAGAGAATCGGTGACACAGAGAATTGCATTTGAAATTCTCCTCAGACTTTATGTATCCCTGAGGCATCCTGAGCAAGAGCCTTCACTGCACAGCCTGCTGTGCTGTTGGTTTTTTGTTTATGTACTGCAAGCTTTTATTTAAATACTAAGTAGCTTTGGCAGTCACAGACAAGTTAACTCTCACAGAGCCCCACATAGTCAGGCCTCACTTCTCTGAAAACTGGGTGGGGTTGGGGTTGGGAGCTGTCGAATCCAAGTACCCTGCACTATCAAGTATTATAAACACTATCCATTTCCTCTTAAAATCAGAGAAAGAAGGAAAAGAAATCCCGAACTTTCATGACGACATGAGCCCAAGGTGCTTCCTTTCTCGTGAGCTTTCTGGAACGGAACAAACCCTGGCATCTTTCTAAGGGTTCCTTTTTTGCTTTAAGAAAACAGAACAGTGAAAGCATGGTGCCCATCCTGGTGATCTCAGCCTTCTTGGGGTGGAGGTAGAAGGATCAGGAGTTTAAGGTCATCTTCAGATATATAAGAGTTTGAGGCCAACCTGGGGTGCACAAGAACTTGTCTTAGAAACGAACAAAACCTTGAAATGAGAAGAAAAAGAAGGAGGAAGCACATCAAAACAATTACACACAGTGAAAAGCTCTGAGAGATGGAGAAAAGATCAGAGTTCATACGATGACGATACAGCAAAAACAAAATTAGAAGCGTGTTTAAAATTCAAATTAGAATTCCGATTTTATTGCAAAAAGGTGGATAGCAGGTGTGGAACAAACATGGGAGCCACTAATATACCCCACCAGCGTTGGCCCTACTTGGCCATGGAGGGTTCTATGTCTGTATATGTGCTTGTTTAAGAACACAGTGTTCAAGAACAGATAGCAGGCCAACTGTTTATAAACAGATCTTCCCAAGTTCCAAGAATCTTCTGGCAAAATATCTTACATCATCTTGGAAGCTCGGGTTTTCAAGAACAGGTTAATTAGCTGAAGGCTGGCCCAGAGGAGAGCTGCTAAGAGCTGCACGTGCATGTCACGAGGTAATGAAAATGAATGTCTGAAGGCCATTCTGCATTCAGCCTCAGGCTGGGCGGGCGTGCTGACACAGGCCTGTAATCTCAGCTCTCAAGGCTGAGCCGGAGAGGAAGTTTAAGGGTGGTCAGAGCTACTTGGTAAAAACTGTCTAACTAAAGACTGGGGAGGGGGCAGGGGTGGGGGTGGGTACACAGCCTCGGGAGAGAAAAGTCCTGCTAAATGGTTCATCATGGTCTCTCCTTCCAGCTCAGGTCAACCAGAGGAAAGGTACTAGGTGGATCTCTGTTTTGTTTGTTTGTTTAAGAAAGTTTTTTTTGCATTTTTTTTTTTTTTTTGGTTCTTTTTTTCGGAGCTGGGGACCGAACCCAGGGCCTTGCGCTTCCTAGGTAAGCGCTCTACCACTGAGCTAAATCCCCAGCCCCTTTTTTTTGCATTTTTAAAATTTTATTATTGTGTGTATGAGTGGGTGGGTGGATATGATATGGTTAGGGAGGGTGTGGATGTAGAGACGAGAAGATAACTCGCTGGAGTTGATCCCCTCAACTTTTACGTGGATTCTAGGGATTGGATATAAGTTGCCTTTTTACCTGTTGAGCATCTTGCCAGCCTCCGCGGAAACTTATGAAAGTAGTTCATCTGCTTCTCAGAAGTGAGCATGGCTTTGTGGGCTCACGTTGTCCTGCCTGCCTGCATCTCAGTTCATCATGAACCATAGTGACTGACTGGTGAGAGCCCCCGAGGTCCGTGGATTAGGATGTCCCTATCCACAGGTGAGCTCCCAGCACTGTGGCTCACTTCCTGACACCCTGGACAAGCACCATCACCCCAAGAGAAGGTGGAAGGCTGATGCCAGACACACCTTCATTCCGCGTTATCCTCCTTCTACACTCACTTAGGCTTTCTGTGACTCCTAACTCTAGCCTTCTCTCGTCTGGAACGCCCATCTTCCTCTCCCTCCCACTCCTTTCTCTTCTTGGAGACAGAATCTCGTTCGTGTCCCAAGCTGGATCCAGTGCTCAGGTGCTAAGGGCATGGTGTGGACCACGATATACATACAGCCAGCTGAGGTGTTTGCTTCCAGGTCAGACGGTCTCACCTTGTTTCTGCTGCTAAGCCAGTGGCTGACCCCGGGCGCCTTGTCATTCTGTAGAAGACCTAGCTGCTAGTTACGTAAAACCAAAGGAAGCGAACCCTGCTGTGAAAAGACCTAAAGCTCGTACGCACCTGATGAAAGCAAAAATTACACAGAAGGCATGCAGACAGAAGCTGTCTGTAAGACAGAAACTAGGCCACCAGTAGAAGCCTGCATTCTGTTGTGTATTTTTTTTTTTTTCCGGAGCTGGGGACCGAACCCAGTGCCTTGTGCTTGCTAGGCAAGCACTATACCACTGAGCTAAATCCCCAACCCGTGTATTTTTTTAAAATGCATAATTTGTTTTGCTCTGTTTTGGTGTTTTTGAGACAGGGTCTTTCTTTTGTCCCCTTAGGTGTCCACAGACTCCCTTAGAGTGCTGAGCATTTAGGCTTGAGCCACTACACCCAGCCTAAACTGTTTAAGAATCAGGTGAATCTATTATCCACAAAATATAATAACAAATGATAAATACGTCCATAAAAATGTTTGCAAGTTAAAGCAGCATTTTTGATAGTTAAAGTAGAGGAGGTTTAGTCTGTGTATATGCTTGCCTTAAGAGAAAAGAACTTTGTCTAGAAGAGAGAGATGTGAGCTACACTGTACTTGAATTGTGAAAGAAAGCAGACTATATATATATATATATATATATATATATATATATCAGTCCCCCTCCCCCATTATTCTACACTTAAAGCACAGATAGTGTGAGAAATTAATACTCTGGAGTCCTTTTCCGTCACATAGTCCTTTTTGCTCTCAGCATCTTGTGCCCACAGAAGTAGCCAGAGCAGCAGGCTTCATTTGTGTTCCAGCCAAGGAAATGAGTTAGAACCTATCCAAGGTTCCAGTGCCAGAATTGGAACTTGAATCCAGTTCTCTCAGCTCTGTGTGATGCCAGGATGTTTCCTCTAATTTCAGTGCGGAAATCGCACACTATCTAAAGAGCCTACACAAAGAGCAGGAAATCTTAAATGAGCATCCCGAGGACGGCACCATCATTCTGATACATCGACATGGAGTTGCTCACACTGCCTCCTTATTTGAGTAGAATTAGAAGAGAGAATTGAATCAGATGCGGTGGCATACCCCACCCCCACCGCACACACACATATATAATATATATAATATGTATAATATGTGCAATAGCAATTATTGATAAAAGAGGCCATTAATTTGAAGGAGAACATTATATGGGAGGGTTTGAAGCAAGAAAAGGGAGGAGATGAATATAATTAAATCGTAATCTCCAAAAGAAAGAGAGAAATGGGGGTGGGGTATGCCACCGCACCTGATTCAATTCTCTCTTCTAATTCTACTCAAATAAGGAGGCAGTGTGAGCAACTCCATGTCGATGTATCAGAATGATGGTGCCGTCCTCAGGATGCTCTTTCAAGATTTCCTGCTCTACACCAGTGGAAGGGGAAGCCCTGGGTCCTGCTAAGACTGAACCCCCAGTGAACTAGACTGTTGGGGGGAGGGCGGCAATGGGGGGAGGATGGGGAGGGGAACACCCATATAGAAGGGGAGGGGGAGGGGTTAGGGGGATGTTGGCCCGGAAACCAGGAAAGGGAATAACAATCGAAATGTAAATAAGAAATGCCCAAGTTAATAAAGATGGAGAGAAAAAAAATTTCCTGCTCTTTGTGTAGTCTCTTTAGATGGCGTGTCATTTCCACACTGAAATATGCATATATATTCTTAAATAAAACCTGTTCAGTTCATGTCATGGTACTTGTATATTTGTCTTCAGGGCCAACCATATGGTACTAGGACAGCCAATTCATGTGCTCTTCCTTGGAGAAGACCACTTCTCCCACCCCCAGCTTTCCTAGTTGCCGTAGGCCTCATGCATTTTCTCCATCCAGTTTAACATGCCCGTTGGTGTTACCCCGCTATGCTCATGTTTGGACACTCATGTTATTGAAATTTTATAAATGGCTTCAGTTTCAGATGTTACTGACAGACATAATCTCACAGCACATTCTCTGGTCCTCGGACTTTTCCCACCACCTCTTCTGCAATGTTCTGCAATGTACAGGGGTGTTTTGTAGAGAGATCCACTGGGACTGGGCTCCACGTGTCTGCACTTTGATTGGGTGTGGTTTTCTGTCATGGTCTCCATTTGTGGCAGAAATGAAGTTTCCTTTATGATGAGTGAACACTATGTTCATCCATTCGTGTAAGTACAAATGTTTATGGATTGTTGGCTTAGTAAATTAGTTTGCTGTAAATTCTCCTCCAACAACCCTGACTTCACTAGCCCTTAGCTAAGCTTCCAGTACGAGGTACACACCTTTATTCCCAGCACAGAAGATGCAGAGGCAGGAGAGCCTCTGTCAGCCTGGTCTACATAGTGAGTTCCAGGTCAGTTCAGGGGACATGGTGAGATTCTGGCTCAAGGAGGAAAACAAAAGAGTTGGAAATAGCTGGTCAAAGTCAAAAGTTCTCTTCTTTTACCATAGTAAACCTGATGGTCGAGCACCAAAGCAGAAAAAGCAAGGCATGCTGGCTAGCACTCTGTGAAGAGGTTATGTCTACCTACATATTTAGGGCAAATCATTTTATTCTTATGTGCACGGTATATTATAAAAACCTGTGATGAAAGCATTTTACTGCTTTATACATATATTAACATTCAGACACCTTATCAATGCTGTGAGAATTTCATAGTATGATTTGATCAGATTCCCTCCCCTACTCATCCCCAACTCCTCACAGATCTACCCCTCCCTTCCCATCTCCAAAGTCATGCCCTTTTAATTTTTTAATGGAATGGCATCACCCCTCCTTTCCACTCATCCTTTCAGCTCTTCTCCTTCCCATACTCCTCCTTTTCTTTAATAATGTATGTTACATATACATGATATAATCAAATAAATGCAGCCTGCTGCGTCATTTTGGTGTTATTTATATGTGTATGTTTTTAAGGGCTGATTATTTAGGATTGGAAAGCAATTAAGGGCATCTTCCTGGGGAGCTCTAACTCTTCCTCTCTCAGCAATCATTGATTTCCATAACTCTTCATTTAGGATGTGCTTCTGTATGTTCCCACACCTATGAAGCTATATCAACTGGCACCGTCACTGGGTCTTGTTTAAGCATTGGCGTTTTTGAGAATTTCTGGGTGCAGATGTACTTGGCTTTTTAGGAAACATAGAGAAACCTAAACATTTATTTATATATATATTTTAGCTTATTTGAACCACAATCTCTTTGTATTCGCTGACTATGACTGAGGTTTTGTTTTAGTTGTTTTGAAGAGGGTTTGCTTAGGATTATCTGACGGCAGGAGTTAAGTGAGAACACAAGGCACACAGGTCCGCTCTCGTAGCCAGCACTGAAGAGCACAGCTGCTGTTAAAAGGTTTCCACTACTCTGCAATCTTCCTACCTCACCCTCCTGAATTCTGGGATTAAAAGCACATGCCAACTTAACAGCTTGATCTCCTGTCACTAGACACTCGGCTTTTATATATAAAAGAAAAATCTTTCAGGGTGTCTAAAAGAAATGTCATAATAATGTATACTGTCATGGTTAAAAAAAAATCAGCCTAAATGTATCTAAATCGATGATAAACTAGGTCTATCTCCTTTTTAAACAATGCTTCCTGTTGTACAGTGCCTGCTTTGAGTTTCCTTGGCTTGGCAAAATCACTTGTCCCCTGTCAGAAGCTCCCTTTGAAGCAGGTATCACATCTGGGAGAAGCAGGACCCTGCAGTGGGAGACAATCAGGGAACAGCATTATGTTGCATTCTAGAACAGAGTCTTTATCCAGGCCCTTCGCATGATGCAGACGTGAGCTCTCCTCTCCCTTCTTGCTCTCTGCTGAGCTCTCCTCTCCCTTCTTGCTCTCTGCTGAGCTCTCCTCTCCCTTCTTGCTCTCTGCTGAGCTCTCCTCTCCCTTCTTGCTCTCTGCTGAGCTCTCCTCTCCCTTCTTGGTCTCTGCTGAGCTCTCCTCTCCCTTCTTGCTCTCTGCTGAGCTCTCCTCTCCCTTCTTGCTCTCTGCTGAGCTCTCCTCTCCCTTCTTGGTCTCTGCTGATCTCTCCTCTCCCTTCTTGCTCTCTGCTGAGCTCTCCTCTCCCTTCTTGGTCTCTGCTGAGCTCTCCTCTCCCTTCTTGCTCTCTGCTGAGCTCTCCTCTCCCTTCTTGCTCTCTGCTGAGCTCTCCTCTCCCTTCTTGCTCTCTGCTGAGCTCTCCTCTCCCTTCTTGCTCTCTGCTGAGCTCTCCTCTCCCTTCTTGCTCTCTGCTGAGCTCTCCTCTCCCTTCTTGCTCTCTGCTGAGCTCTCCTCTCCCTTCTTGCTCTCTGCTGAGCTCTCCTCTCCCTTCTTGCTCTCTTGTTTTTTTTTTTTTACTTTCTCCTCACCCTTCCTCTCAGATTTGCCCTTGAGTCTGTGCTTTGTTCTGCTTTCCAGCTTCTTTTTCATTTTGAACTATTTAAGGATTAGGAAATGTTTTTTCTTTCTTCCTTTCCTTTCTTTTACAAAAATATTTATATATTTTTATTTTATGCATATAGATGTTTTGCCTACGTGCATGCACGTCTATTATAAGTCACCTGGTGCCCATGGAGGTCAGAAAGGGTATTGGAGTCCCTGAACCTGGAATTCCAGGGGATGGTTAGCCACCATGTAGGGCTGGGAACTGAAGCCAGGTCTTCAGGAGCAGTAGGTGCTCTTAACAGCTGAATAACGGCTGCTTTCTTCCCTCTCTTTTTATTTCTTCCATTTGTTTTGGGACAGGGTCTCACTATACACCCCAAACTGGCCTTAAGCTTGTGGCAATCCTCCTGCTTCAGGTTTCTGAGTGCTGAGATTACAGATATATGCTGCCACACCGGGCTAGAAAGCATTTTTAGATTAAGTGGCACCATCTTGGCTCATCTGAGAATCTTCATGAATCATGGGCCATTTTTATTCTGACAACTTGAGTCAGGAAGTGATGTCATGGATCAGGGGCGTCTCCAAGGGGCTCTTTTCTCAACAGGATGAAATTATGCTTTCTTTTTAAGCACTTGCTTATCATGTGTGAAGCCTTCAATTCAATTCCTTTTGAAGAAAACACAATAACACACATCTTTTGGGTCTGTGAGATGGTTCAGAGAGTAAACTCACTCTTTGCCAAGTGATGACTCGAGTTCAAAGTCCCAGATCCAGAGGGTAATGGAGAGCATTACCCTACGCATGTTGTTCTCTGCCTTCCACATGTATACCACAGCACTTGTGCCCACACATACATATGCACATACATGAATAAATACATGTAATGATAAGTTCTTGGCTTCTTGACATTGCCCTGAATGAGGTCAATGAAAAAAAATGGGTCAATTGGAAGGATAGTGTTCAATTTATTGTGTGCTTCGATAGTTGATCATTTTTAATTAAAGAGCACTTAGAATATTACAGACACTAACATTGAGAGTTGTTTCTCTGGTAACCCTTCTTAGAAGGTTCTCTTCAAGCACTCTCTTCCCTATCTGCCTCTTTGAGAGTTGTCTGTCCCTCTCAGGATGCCTGATCCTCTTCTTCTTAGTCTAACATGTGTTATTTTCAGAGTTTCTTTGGGCTACTTTAGCAGCAAGTCCTTTCCATCTGGGTATTTGTCTGCCGATCATTGTCTTTCACAGCTAGTAGTTGGCACAGCTATAGGAGAAGCCTGGGCTCCTTACTACGAGAGTGGGGCCCTTTCTTCAGGGTGCCATATGGTCTTTGAAAGTAGCACTGGATTTCCATTTAATTGACATTATTGTAGATCATTGACAATAGCATTAGCGGGAACCCGCTCTTTTAATTGTCAAGGTAATCCCTGTCTGTGTTTGTGCAGATGTTGCCTTGCTCCTGGGGCAGCTGGGGGTGATGTACAGATTCCTCTTCTTCGACATGGACACTGCCCAAATGTAATCAGCATGGAAACCTTGCAAAATTACCAACAGATTACTGCTCTGGGTGCCAGCACATTCAGTGCCAGACAGCTTGCTTTTGGTTTTGTTTTGTTTTGTTTTGTTTTTTCACACTGGGACAGGTTGCAATTTCAATTTCATTTTTTTTTTTTTTTGTGGACTGTGAATGGAAGTGTAGGTTCACACAGAGTTGACAAGCTGTGACAAACAGAAAGGCACATATGTGACATATAGGGAAGGACGATGAACAGCTTAGGGAACTTCTGTGTCCCTGTTCCCTTTGCCTTACAAATCCAAGCCGCATTTGATAAAACTCTGTTTAACTCTGGCATCAAATAAGTAAGTGACATTTGCTACCCTTCAAGGACAGTTGTGAATAGTGGGATCACAATGACTATGACATCAGTGAGTCACCAAGATAGAACCAAACAAAAGCCTCAAGTCTCTGCACATAGACATTCTGTTTTTAAGTCCAAAGAAGGGGACTAAACACTCGGCTAAATTCGTTTCCCCAGATGCAAAAGTAATGTCTTAGCCCAGCCAGCCTCAGTTTGATATGGGTATATAGTTTTAGTTCTCCCCCATGTCTCAGCTGTCCTTTGAATTGCCTCTCTTCTCTCCAGGCTATCAGTTCTCCAGAGAATCCCCATTTCCCCGAGGCACCTAAATGATGCTCTCACATAAGTGAAAACGGTGAGATGGGAGAGCATTATGTGTAGTGCTGGGTACAGCAGCTGTCAAGCTCTAAAACATCTGGAGCTTTAGGATGACAATGGGTACCAAAGCTGTACTTCTTCAGGGTGCTGCTGCCTGTCTCCCACCCTGAGACCTGTTAGATCACTTTGGTAGAGTTAACACTGTGGCTGTCTAAATAATTATGCATGGTTTTCTCTGTTCTATATATTCCTTTTGTGTCCATTATAAAATTCATTTTGGAGAGAGAGAGAGAGAGAGAGAGAGAGAGAGAGAGAGAGAGAGAGAGAGAGAGAGAGAGAGATTCCTGGGTTCTACTTTGCTATTCTTGCTGCTGCTGCTTTAACTCAATATTTGAGACCAAATTGTTCCAAAATAATCTATTTATTAATTTTACATCCCAGTATCGGCCCTCCTCTCCTTCAAGTTCCCCTTCTTACAGCCAATCACCCCACTTCTTCCTTCTCTTATCCTCAGAGGAGGGGAACCCTCCTAGGGAAATACCCCCAACCACCAGCACACCAGTCACTGAAGGACTAGGTATATCTGCTCTCACTGAGGCCAGCAAAGCAGCCCAGTCATGTGAATGGGATCCACGGGCACGCAAGAAATTCAGGGACAGCCCCGCTCCAGTTGTTGAGGGGGCTGCACATCTGCTCCACATCTGTTTGGGGGTGTGCGGGGGCTTAACTCCAGTCTATGCTCGCTCTTTGACTCTGTTGGTCTTACTGTGGAATTCCTATCCTCTTCGGGTCCCTCGTTCCTTCCCTCCACTCTTCCACAAGACTCCTGGGACTCCATCTCGCTGTAGGTCTCTGCATCTCTTTCCATTGGCTATTGGGTGAAGCCTTGCAGAGGACAGTTATGCTAGGCTCCTGTCTGCAAGCATAACAGAGTATCATTAATAGTGCTCGAGCCTCAGTTCTAGGGGCTAGAAGGTCCACAGAAGCAAAGAAGAGTTGGCATTGGTTCTTGCCTATGAGATAGAACTCAATCTGAGCCAGTTATTGATTGGCCGTACCCTTAGTCTCTGCTCTATCTTTATCCCTGCAATCTTGTAGGGAGGACACTGTCCTTATCCTTCCACTAAGAGTCCTGCCTGGCTACAGGAAGTGGCCACTTCAGGCTCCATGTCCTCTACTGCTAGGAGTTCCAGCTAGAGTCGGCCCATAGATACACTGGGGCCTGACCCCATTCCAGGTTTCCCACGTGTCCCAGAGATTGACCTCCCCCCACCTGCCAATTTTCATTCTCTCCCCTGCACCTTCTATACCTGACCCCTGCCCCACTCCCCTCCCATTCCTTCCCCCATGCAGTTCACTCCATCCTTCCACCTCCAATATCTATTTAATCTCCCTTTCTGAGAAAGATTCAACCACCTGCACTTGGGCCCTCCTTGATATTTGGGCTCTTTGGGTCTACGGATTGTAGAACGGTTATCGTGTACTTTATAGTTAATGTCCACTTATAAAGTGAGTACATACCATGCTTGTCCTTTTGGGTCTAGGCTACCTTTCCCAGGATGGTATTTTCTAGATCCATCCATTTACCTGCAAATTTCATAATGTCCTTGTTTTCGGTAGCTGAGAAGTACACCATTGTATAAATGAGCCCCATTTTCTTTAGCCACTCAGTTGACGAACGTCTAGGTTGTTTCCAGTTTCTGCCTATGACGAATAAAGCTGCTATGAGCAGAGTTGAGCAAGTGTCCTTGTGAGATGGTGGGGCATCTTTTGGGTCTATGCCCCAGGGGTGGAATATCTAGGAGACAACATAATTTATAAAGGAGAGAAGTTTATTTGGTTCTCAGTTCTGGAGGCTGGAAGATCCACAGAAGCATAGAAGAGTTGGCATTGGTTCAGTATCTGCTCAGTGCTTTCTTGCTGCATCCTGATATGGTACAGAGCATCCACGGCGAGAAATAATCACCCCTACAGAGTTCTCTCTCTGCCTCTCTCTCTTTCTCTCTGTCTCTCTGTCTCTGTCTCTCTGTCTCTGTCTCTGTCTCTGTCTCTCTGTCTCTGTCTCTCTGTCTCTGTCTCTGTCTCTGTCTCTGTCTCTCTGTCTCTGTCTCTGTCTCTGTCTCTGTCTCTCTGTCTCTGTCTCTCTGTCTCTGTCTCTGTCTCTGTCTCTGTCTCTGTCTCTCTGTCTCTGTCTCTGTCTCTGTCTCTGTCTCTCTGTCTCTGTCTCTGTCTCTCTGTCTCTGTCTCTCTGTCTCTGTCTCTGTCTCTCTCTGTCTCTGTCTCTGTCTCTCTGTCTCTGTCTCTGTCTCTGTCTCTGTCTCTCTGTCTCTGTCTCTGTCTCTGTCTCTGTCTCTCTGTCTCTGTCTCTGTCTCTCTGTCTCTCTGTCTCTGTCTCTGTCTCTCTGTCTCTGTCTCTGTCTCTGTCTCTCTGTCTCTGTCTCTGTCTCTCTGTCTCTGTCTCTGTCTCTGTCTCTCTGTCTCTGTCTCTGTCTCTGTCTCTGTCTCTCTGTCTCTGTCTCTGTCTCTCTGTCTCTCTGTCTCTGTCTCTGTCTCTGTCTCTCTGTCTCTGTCTCTCTGTCTCTCTGTCTCTGTCTCTGTCTCTGTCTCTCTGTCTCTGTCTCTCTGTCTCTGTCTCTGTCTCTCTGTCTCTGTCTCTGTCTCTGTCTCTCTGTCTCTCTCTCTCTCTCTGTCTCTCTCTCTCTGTGAGTATGTGTGTGCATGTTCAGTGTACATACATGTATACACATGGAAGCCTCTCTTGTCCTCCTTATGGCTCTCTTGTTTGAATGATGCTCTCTCACTGAACATGAGCTTGATGCTCAAGCTAGATTCATTGAGCAGTGAGCTTCAGGGCGCTACCTCCGCACTCCCACCTTCCGCTCGCACCTTCGTACAGCATCATGCTTAGCTTTTGACATGGATGCTTGGGATGAGAGCACCTTGTATTTACATGACCGATATTTTACTGCCCGAGCAATGTCCCCGGCCCCGAGAGCTCTGTTTCTTTGCTAAGTTACTCCCTTGGGTACTTATTAATCCATTAATCCGCAAATGAACTCATTTATGGCCCCAAAGATCCCAATTCAAAATACCATTTAAAACACACATAAATTTGAAGGATGGGTGCAAACTATAGAGCCTGGGAAGAATATATTTTTATTTAGAATAGTTTTGCTTTCTTTGATGATTTTAATTAATCAGTGGCCTAAAGTTAGCAGGTCAATTTTTATTCCAAATTCATGGATTTTGGAAAGAGCTCTGGAAGCCACCAAGAAGCCTGATTGCTAAGCTCTTGTCAGTTACCAGGGTCCCATGCGTACACAGGATGTCACTCACTCAAGCTCCAGGTACAGTGTGGTTGGATAGTAAGGCAGCCTGTCCATCACAAACTGGGAAATTGGGTGGATCTGGTGACCTTTGAAATCCCTTTAAGTTAAACTTTAATCAGAACAGCTGTGAGCTAGTCTGGGATTTCTCAGTATTTTCTTTACATTTGCTTTTAAAAACATGTTATTTAAAGCGTACGTTACCTTTAATGTGTTCCAAATCAAATCGGGTTTAAAAATAGTCTCGACCTTAAATCTGTCTGCTCCTTTATGACATAAAACAAAGTAGTAAATATTCAGAAGTCTTACTTCATTTTAAAACTTTATAACTCTAGCTGCGTGTGGTTTCGTACACTTGGAACCCCAGCACTTACAAAGGGGAGGCAGGATGATCAGGAATTGGCTATACAACAAGCTTCTGATCGGCCTAGGCTACACAGGATATCAGAACAAAATCAAATGTCAGAACAAGACAAAATCAAATCAAATAACTTAAAATTTTCATAAATTAAGCCTGTTTCCCAATTTGGACAATTTCCATTCTGTTCTTTCCCAGTCCTGCCATGTTGTCTGAGGCTCTTGTCCTTTCTTCTGTCTCTGGAACAGGACACTGTTTTATAATTTCCACCATTTTTTATGCTTCTCGTTTAGAATCTTCCCAGAAATTAAAGACTGCCGACTCCACCTGGGAGTTCCCGAGTGTTCTGTTTGCTAGTACTGACGTCAGTGGCGGGCTTTTCACGAAGGAGGCTAAGAACGACTGGGGAAATTACCAGGGTCGTGCTGCTCATCTGAGCGAAGCAGAACTTGTGTGTGTCGTCACTGCTTCGCACGCCCCTGTCCTTAAGCTTGCTCGTTTGAAAACTCAGTTCCTAAATTCCAGTCATGCACATAAACTTTATCACTTCCAGAACATTCCCCTGGTAAGTAGCAACATCGAAAGTCTAGAAGGAAGTGATGCTGCAGTGGGGGCACAGTGATAGGTGATCCCAAATCCAGTAGGGGCTGTGGAGGAAAGCGGATTGGAGCCAAGATGTAGACAATGCCTCGGCCCGCAGTGCCTCGGCCCACAATGTCCCCCACCCCCGCAGTGCCACACCCCACAGTATCTCTTCCTCATCGCACCCACGCTGTTCTGAGTTCTTTGTGATTGGGGGAGTATCTTTGGTATTCAATTCCCCTTCCATGTTATATACATTGAATTTCACTTATCTATCAGATTTGCCCGCGTAACATGGAAAAATGAATCGGATCTGATATCAAAAAGAAAATCACCGACATTTTTAGACTATAATTGGCAGTTGAGAAGTTTACTTGATAAATAACAAGTATAAAGGTGGGCATATCATTCTGAATCGGACTGAAGACTTTGTTAGGAACATTTTTTTTTTCTGACCTGTCACATTCATTCAGCTACTGCACGATTATTTTTAGATAATTGGGACCCAAACTGATAACTTCAAAGCAGTGGGAATCAAAGTAAACTGACACGGGCTTGGAGTCTAAAGTAGTGAAGAAAACAAATCCGAATCCAGAGCTTAAAGAACCACAGAATGTTTGTGGAAACGGAACAGAGGCACAGTTCCTCTAGGTGGCCTCTCTTCGTCATCACGAGCTATCTGTCCTTGGCTTCTCCTGCCTTGTTTGCAACAAGTTCCACCCCATTGCTAACCATATCATTGACAAGTCCCCCAAAGACAAGCCTGCATTCGTTTGTCTTTTTCCTCCCTTTCATTAAAGTGAATCTTTTCTCAAGGCAAATAATATTCGGTGCGAAAAAGAAAGCTCCTGGTTAATTTATGTGGCTCAGAAAAACCAAAACTAATTAAGGGATTGCCTGAAAAAAATCACCACCAGACGAATATAATCGGGATCTGGGTAAACTCCACAATAGACGGAAGTGAAGTGGGCTGACCTTTCCCAAGCTGTTTTAAAGCTGACATTGAGAGTGGAAGTGACTGGTGTGGTTTTGTTGCAGCTTGTGTTTTCCTAAGGAATTTGACATAGTTTGTTCTTTTAACTAAGAGGGGAACAGAAAAGAATACGCCCATCCTCTAGTGGAAAAAAAAAATCAGGAATGCAGCAAAAGACTGACCAATAACTTAAACAAGAAGTGCCATCCCTTCCCTTCCTATTGACCTAATTGTTCCTAAATATCAGCGGAGTTTAAGGGAGATGAATAAGCAGAGACCGTGCTGAGAAGAAGTTAAGTTAAAATGTCATCTTGGCTCTTAGGAAGTTCGCAGTTGAATTAAAGTTTATGTTTGAAAGTGATTTAGTTCGTTTTTAGATATGGTCTCCTATGGTCCAGACTGGCCTTGAATTTTCTATGCAGCCAAGGATAGCCTTGAAACTCTGATCCTGTTGTCAGTACCTCTGGAGTGCTTAGATAGTGGGTATATGCCAACACAGCAGGTTTCTTAGGTACTGAGGATCAAATAGCGCCTGTCAGGTAAGCACTCTACCAACAGGGACACAACTCCAGCCTGAAAGTATTTCATTTCTTCATCCTCTGTAATTATTCGTCGTTGCTATAATGTTTATAAAAATGGCAATTCTAGGCATGGTCTGTTCTTCATATATTTCTTTCTTTTGCCAGGGTCTCCTGAAGTCACCTGTGCTTGATTTGAACTTGTTTTGTAGCCCAGGGTGACTTTGAACTTTTGATCCTCTTGCCCCTGTCTCTCAACTATGAGGACAACTCATATATCCTACCACAATAGATTATTCTGAGCTGTCTACCATGGCACCAATACTGTTTGACTTTTCACTGAAATACACGAATGAGTATACCAAAACCTAGAGACATTATTACCTATGCGTTTTATTGGCATCTCTAAAAGATGGTTAGTGGGCTCATAGCACAATATTTTAAGTGGACTTGAGCAACAGTCAGATCCTTCAAATGGAACACTGAAAGTGTACTTTTAACAGCATGAGGAGCAGCTACTCACAGTCAGTCACTGTATAGATTGTAACTGTATTCAAAATTGTCCCATATTTGAAAGCTTAGACCAAAACCCTTAGAGGTGTTCAGGTTAATAATGGCTTCGTTTTCTGTTGCCTACCCTTTTCCCTTGCTCCATTCCCATCTCTGGACTCATGGCAATAACTGTCTGTATTGTCTCCAATTCTTTCCTGAGGCCTAGATAGGGCTCTGTGGCTCCCAGCTGTAATATTCCTCGTAGCGACATCTTTGCATAGTCTATTTCCACCCACACCTGTACTCTCCAGCTCTCCGTTTCCAGTCCTGGGTTACCCTGATTCTAAAGAACCTCACGGTCCTCCTGATGACAGTGACGCAAACTCACGAGCCTTTGCTCGTCTGTTCTCTTCCTTCTTATTTATTTTCTAGGGAAATATCGCCAACCTTCTGTTTATTCTCTTCCAGACCTACTTTCTCAAACACCCATATTTAATTGCCTCTGGTTTCACATTTAAAAAAATGAGGCTATCAGGCTTGATTCCTCTCTGTTTTTGTTACTGTAAACCAGTAGTTTTGTAGGCCACCTTTTCCCTCTTTAAGACTCAGTTCCTAGATAAAGACAACGCCATCGGACATATTAACATGGACATAGGAAAGCTCAGGAGGCCTTGGCTTTAGACAAAGAACTAGAGGCAACCAAGGAATGCTGAAAGCAGGAGAGATAGGATAATCTTCTCCAGGAAAGAGCACACCAATTAGTTATTCAATACCAAGTGATGAGCCCTAAAAACATAAATATAAGTAACATTAAAGGAACTGAGCATATATGCATATATGCATATATATGTACACACACGCACACACACACACACACACACACACACACACATATATATATATATATACAATTAAAGAACAGAAGGCCATGAATTTGCAAGGAAATAAGAAGTGGTACTTAGCAGGGCTTGTCAGAAGGAAAGGGAAAGAGAAAATGATGTCATTCTAGTATAATTTTAAAAAATAGAAAAAATTATTATTAGAAAAAGACCTAGCTTTAAACCCACCAATTGACAATGGTTACCCTAGGTCATTATCTCCAGGGTGAGTAGGAAGCCCTCTACTGACGGAGTTCAAGTCACATCATGAACAGCAGCACTGTCAAGAAGATAGTTTCGAGGGAGTTAAATTTCAAATTTCCTGCAATCAAAGCTCCCTCTTTGCTTTTAGTTTGGGAAATATAACTTGTAGACTCATCAAGTTTGAGTTTTTATCCTTTTTTTTAAATGAAGCAATCATATTGTTTAAATTTTCTACAGGTATTGAAAGACCCCAGCTTAGCAGCAGTAACGCCATTTTGCAAGGCTGTACTTAAGATGACTGGTTCAGGGAAAGGTTAGAACACTGAGTACACAGCGGCTGCCAAACAAGATGTGTTTGGTTGAAGGCCTGGCAACAGGAGGACTGCCGTTGAACACCTGACAATGAGAAAAGCCCCGGGAGAGGTCCCACACCCTGGTGGGGGGCCGAGTCAGTCGTTATGTTCCAAGAAGGTAGCTAAGAAACTTGCCCCCGGGCTGAACCCTTGGGGGGCCGAGTCAGTCGTTATGTTTCAGGAAGGTAGCTAGGAAACTTGCCCCCGGGCTGAATCCTTGCCACATTAGAATCCACCAATTATATCCCTGTAACCATACATCTGCTTCTGTATGCTTGCTTCTGCTCCCCAAAATCCTATAAAAGCCCATCCTTGGTTCCGTGGGGCGCGCCAGTCCCCCGAGTGACTGAAGCGCCCGCAGGTGCCTGTGCCTGTGTATCCCGACAATAAACCAAATCCTCTTGCTGATTGCATCCTGTGGTGTCTCGGTCTGGTCTTTAGAGTTGGAGGGTCTCCATCCCGAGGGAAAGTTCTCCCTGAGAGCTTTTCAGTATGAAGAGAAATCACTGAGTATTATTCAACACCTGGGCCTAACTACTCAGACTCTTGAATATTCTCTAAGCATATTTTTACACATGTAAGTAGTTAAATACATTCTTTCCCCACACACCTATATACATAGGTAGACACTGTGATATTATATGTATTCTTATACACCCACAATTGAAACAACAGCTATCAACAAGTCTTCTCAATTACATAATATACTCTATTATACAGACATATTTATTGATTAATAATAGACATTCTTTTGGCTCTCTTTGTGTTTTGTTTTGTTTGTTGGCTTGTTTTTGTTTTTGTTTTGAGAGAAGGTCTCCCTATGTGGCCCTGGCTATCCTATAACTCACTAAGTTGGCCAGGCAGGTCTAGAGCTCACAGAGATCTGCCTGCTTCTGCCCCGGAGTGCTGAGATTAAAGGTGTGTGCCATTACACTTGACTAGAGACAGATTCTTTAATTAAGAGGCATCCTTTGTAGTAGGGCTGGCCCTGTAAATTTGCCTCGCAGGGCAAGTTAGAACTGATGCTGTATAATTTCTCAAGGCCTCAGAGAATTACCTGTTGCATTTTCCCTTGAGGAATCTCCCTTAGGAAGGTAACTACCAAGCAAGAAGTCCAAGCTGTGACAGGAGACAGCATGAAGGATTCATCCCCTCGAGAGAACAACCTCAGTTGATCTCCCATACTGCAGCCAACTGCCGCCCGCAGGAGTGTAGCATCTAGGTCATTGTAACCTCCTGGAGTTACAGATGTCAGCCTTGGTTTCACAGAGCCGAACTTGCCAATTAACCCTTGTCGCCCATAAAACAGTAAAAGAAGACAAGCCGTTGTTGTTGTTGTAAAGACTCTGTGTTTGGGGAAGGTATCAAAGTACATGGTGTCCTAGCATGTAGACAGTCTCTAACCCATTTCACCCAACCTTTATAAATGGTTGTTTTTGCTTGCCTTTATAACAAACAATGAAGTTATTCATACTAATGTATTCATGCTGTTTGAGATGTGTTAGTGTAACTGGGGAATGGGTTCCCAAAGATAGACTTTCTGGACATAAAAGAGCATGCATTTTTTTTTTTTTTACCTAGAATATACTATGATGTTGCTCTTGTATGTGGTCTCACTAATTTATAGTTCTACCAATATGAAGTCACTTCTCTCCCATGCCTTCACAACACTGGGTTATCACGTTTCTGGATTTTTGCTCATCTAAATCGGAGAGAATTTTGTTCTTATTTTGCAGTTCTATTTTTAACATGAAGCTGAACACATTTTTAACTAACTCAAGAGTTGGGCATGGTGGGTGTACTGTTGGGTTTTCTAAAATTGATACACACCTAGATAGATCTGGGAAGAGGAACTCTCAGTGTGATGCTTCCTAACCTTGCTAACGCTGTGGCCCTTTAATACAGTTTCTCCTGTTGTGGTGACCCCCCACCATGAAATTATTTTTGTTGCTACCTCATAACTGTAATTTTGCTACCCTTACGAATTGTAATGCAAATATCTGATATGTGGGATATCCGATATGCAACCCTGACTAACACGTTGAGAACCACTGCGTTAAAGCCTACTTCATAACTGAAAACTTTGCTACTGTTATGAAAATACCTAGTATGTAGGATATTTATGATATGTGATTTCAACCCACAGTGCCTGAGAACCACCTTAAAAGAGATATTGCCTCCCTTAGGTTGGCCCGTAGGCAAGTCTGTGGGGTTATTTTCTTGATTGATGACTAATGCAGAAGGACCCAATTAACTGCGGAACATGCCACCATCAGTGAGGTGGCTGGCCCTAAGGGAAAGTGGGCAAGAGATGGGAAGCAAGTCACTAAGCAGCCATTCTCCATGGCTTTTACTTCATTTCTTGCCTTGTTTTCCCTCAATAATTGACTGTGGTCAGAAGTTATAAAATGAAATAAAGTCTTAACTCCCCAGTTGCTTTTGGCCGTGGAGTTTTATCACAGCAACAATGCAGAGAGAATATCTTGTATATTATATGAATGCATCAACTGTCGATTAAAAAGCCTAAGGCCGCTAACTTAGGCAGGAAATAGAAAGTGGGACATCGGGGAGGAGAAAGAATTCTGGGATACAGCCAGGCTGGAGAAGATCCACCCAGGAGGGTGAGAGGAGGCTGACACCTGAGCTCAGGAAGCCAGACACGAGGCAAAATGTAGATGAAAAGAAATGGGTTATCTTAAGTTATGGCTCTAATCAGAGAAGAATCTAGCTCTATGGCCAAGTTATTTGTAAATATATTTTTGAGTCTGAGTCTTATTCCTGGGAGCATGGGACTGGGAGACAGAACCAGGCCTAACTTCTACAACAGAAAGCAAATTAGGACAGTGATATATTCCCTTAATATCAGTACTCAGAAAGCAGGGCCAGCGGCTGGAGGATCTGTCTGGAGGAGGGCAGCTCCATCTACAAAATGAGAGCCTCTTTGGAGGTGGGGTGGTCAGTGGAGCCTCTGATGGCTCGAAGTTCCTCTTGAATTCCTCTACCACTGCTTCTGTACTTAATAATAATAATAATAATAATAATAATAATAATAATAATAATAGTTTTTAATTTAGGTGGTTTTTTACTTATGTTTATAACCCATTACAAGACTCTTCTGGCATCCATGTGCTGTTCAGGCAGGAAACTTGTCTTTTTCAGGGCCGTATCCTAAAGCTAAAGCCTTTCTTTAGGAGACCCCCGCCACTACCCATACGGCACTGATTGTGGCACAGAAGAACATTTATCCCCTCACTGAGTTCCACAAAATTAAACCCCCTTTCTTAAGATTATTTGGAAGGCACATTAATGAGATGCAAGGCCATTACATTTTATTTGAAATTCTAGAGTTTCCGGCTCAGCAGTGTAGAACAGTTCTATGCTTCTTCCTTGCTATCTGTCTGGCTGTCTAGTCTGTGACTTCTTTTTCCTCTGATGCTAATTAATTAACCTAATACCATAAGTGGTAAAGCCTAATTTCCTGCCTTGCACATGCAGACCTCTGCTGAAGGTCTGGAATGTGGGTGGGTGAGTCGGGACTTTAACCCTGGTAACCTCTCCCACAGTAATTAATTTTAATTGCTTTGCACCCTTTTTACAGGATCCCCAGAGACAGGGTCTGTAACTTCGTAAATAAACCAATTCAAAACGACATGATTTGATTACCTGATGTGATGGCCTTAAAGAGTCTACGTGAAATAGGATTTAAACGTTCAAAAACAAACATGTAAAAACTGGGAAGGAACTGTGCTTCTCTTCTCCTGAGGAATGCTTTCACCTTAAAGTCTAGTTTCTCAGTGCCCACTTCTGGTTCCTGTAAATGAGTGTCAGATTTACCTGAAGACCAAAACTTTCTCACTTGACTCTTCTAAGTTCACTATTCTAAGCGATTAACATTTTCATGAAAGAGAAATGGAGTCTAGCTTCCCCTTTCATATTTCCTGACTAATATATTTATGTTAGAGAGTAAATGTTTAACAGTGGCAGTACAGTGAGACTCTTAAAACTTAAGCATAAGGTACACTGACTGGCTGGCTCATTCCAAGACAGACTCACTTCCACTGAGGAGAAAGCAAATTAGATACTCTAAAATGTCGTCAAGTTTTAGGTTTCAAACAATGGCTAAGGTGATGCTTTACATAGCAAAGCACATCCTGAGCTGGGATGCCTCTCCCCTAGCTGTTCCTTCCTGGATAACCCAGCTTTTGGTCTCTCAGTCTCCTGGCCTTCCGGCTTCTGGCTCTCCCTTACTTCCCCCTCTCGCCATACTGGACCACTTCAGTCTGCCAGTCATGTTCACACTGGACTCTTCCAGATGCCTCTGCATCTGCCTCTATTTGTGCTCTTCCTTATATCCATAATAAAAATCTCAACCCCTCAGGAACAGTATACAGGTTAGTCTTAACTACTGAGCCATCTCTCCAGCCCCAATAAACAAGTTTTAGCTATGGTTTTGGTCACTTGTGCTTGAATCTAAACGCCCATGGCTCTACACTATAGTGTAGCAACTTCAGGTTGTTTGAGGGGCGCTGGTTCATAAAGTGTAATGAAGACAGGGGAGTTAGCGGGAATTCGGATAGTACTTCTGCCTCCTCCTTCGGATGCTCTTGGGATACAAAGAAACAGTTTGTGCATTTCCAAATTGGGGGCTTTTTTTTCCTTCCATTCAGAAACACAGAGTATCTGAATGCATTGTGCTTGGAAGGTGCAGGCGTTTGTTACTTTTCTTGGGGCTCTGCCAAAATCCTTTGTCCTGGGGGAGACGCCTTTCAGCTCATAGTTTCCAATGGGGAGTACCTGGCACTATGGCTCCAGAGAGGTAGTAACCTGACATGGTGGCCAAACCTAGGTAGTAGAGAGAATGGCAACAGAGCAGCCAGGGAGGATGCTTTAAAGGGAGGACTTCAGTGACCCAATTCTACCAGCCAGGCCCCATGATCTTCCAAAACACCCTGCAATCCACACCCAGTGAGAGACCAGGTGTGCAAGCAAATGAGCCTGTGAAGGGAATCTCGCATTCAAACCACTACCAAGGTTCAAATATCTTTGAGGTTTCCCCAACAACATCTCATCACAGTCTCTACTTGCCTCTTGAACACGCTGCAGGAAGGCTACTGCCTTGTGAGAAGCTTTTTTGGGACACCCCCTGGATACAGAGAACGCTCATCAGGTCTCCATTGTGCCAGTCATCCTACCCAGGTGCAAGTCAAGGAGAAACCTTGGACCTTATCAGCCCAGCAAATACCTTGTAGAGAAGAAAGGGGACCCAGATAATGTGGCTGCTGACTACCCATCCTAGCAGTCTTAGCTATTCTAACAACTCCAGCTGTGGTCGCCAGCATCATGTTTCCCAGATAAACTGTCACTTCTATGCCGGTCCTGCTTTGTGATCTACAGACGTCTGAACATTCTAGGCAAAGCCATACATTGACTTTGGTGATGGCTCACAGCCGCGCCTGCTGATGTGCTTATCGAACTGTATATGTCAATTACATTTAAATAAAACCAGTGACATTTTTAATAAAACACAACTGCTGTTTTGGCCACTGAGTTTTTTTGGTGCTTTGTTATAACGTGAACATGTACTACTGTATTATATTTTCCGGATATTAAAGAAAAAGTTATCAAAATATAAAAGATAGGAGAATAACTTTATAGGCTATATTGTATTTTTACATATTCAACTTGTTTTCGTCATATATAATCCATGTGACAATTAAATGAGCTGCCGTTTAACTATTTATTTATTAACACAGGGTTTTGTTATGTAGCCCAGGATAGATGAATATATAGACCACACTGGCCTTTATGGAAATCCATTTGCTTGGATCAAAGGATCAAAGTTATGAACCACCACACCCAGCCTACTTAGAACAAAAACGTATTTATTTATTGTGTGTATGTAATTGCACTTGCATGCTCACGACATTGCATGTATGACAAGCAGAGGGAAACTCTGAAGAGTCTAATATTGCTTCTACTTTACTGAGGCAAGGTCCCTCTTGTTTCTCCTGCTAGGCTGTGTACTCCCGGCTAGTTGGCCTATGATCTTCCGGGAAGTTCTTCTGTCTTCTTTTCTGTCTTAGTTGCCGTTACTATCGCTACGATGAAACACCATGATTTGGCTTTTACTTCTACAGCATAGTCCATCACGAAGGAAGGCAGGAAAGGAACCCGAACAGGGAAGGCATCTGGAGGCAGGACCCAATGCAGAGTCCTGGTGGGGTGCTGCTTCCTGGCTTGCTTCGCAAGGCTTTCCCATTAAGAAAATGCCCTGCAGCTGGATTTTATGGAGGCATTTTCTCAACTGAAGTTCCCCATTCGGATAACTATAGCTTGTGTCAAGTGGACCTAAGATTAGCCAACACCCATCTCATTATAGAAGTACTGAGACTGCAGATGCATGCTGCCCACCCCCACCCTTTTATACATGGGTTTGTGGATGGAAACTCAGGTGTTGGGTTTTGTGATTAGCACCTTTAAAACTGCAGAGCCATCTTGTCAGTGTGAGTTAGCTTTTGAAAATCTGTTATGAATGCCTATTTTATAGTATGGGTGTTATTTTTAGCTTGGGGGACGTCCATCTAAACACAAAGCCCTGGGCTCAATCCCAACTCTGTATAAAACTATGACATCAAAGCCACCCTAGGCTACAAAGTCAGTCCCGGGGTAGCCATTGCTACACAGTGGGACTGTGTCTCTACAAAGAAAGAAAAGAAGGAAAGAGAGAAAAGTTACTATTTTTTAAGTTTAGACTTCTTTATATATTTTCTCTTGTTTGAGAACTTCATGCACACTTATGATACGTTTTGATCAATCACCTCCTCCCATTTCTTCCTTGTCCCCCAACCACTACTCTTTAACTCTGTGTGCTCCTTTTAAAAATCCTCAGAGGCTCTCTGCTCCTCCCTGTTCCAGAGACAACAGCATCTTCTCATGCAGTGTCAACTGCGTCCTGTAGACAAGATGGTGAAGGTCAGTGTGAATGGATTTGGCCGTTACCAGGACTACCTTCTTTGCATTTGGCAAAGTGGAGATTGTTGCCACCATTGACCCCTTCATTGACCTCAGCTACATGGTCTACATGTTCCAGTATGGTTCTACCCATGGCAAATTCAACGGCACAGTCAAGGCTGAGAATAGGAAGCTTGTCATCAATGGGGAGCCCATCACCATCTTCCAGGAGCGAGATCCCGCTAACATCAAGTGGGGTGATGCTGGTGCTGAGTATGTCATGGAGTCTACTGGCGTCTTCACCACCATGGAGAAGGCTGGGGGCCACTTGAAGGGTGGGGTCAAAAGGGTCATCATCTCTGCCCCTTCCGCCAATGCCCCCATGTTTGTGATGGGTGTGAACCACGAGAAATATGACAACTCCCTCAAGATTGTCAACAATGCATCCTGCACCACCCACTGCTTAGCACCCTGGCCAAGGTCATTCATGACAACTTTGGCATCGTGGAAGGGCTCATGACCACAGTCCATGCCATCACTGCCACTCAGAAGACTGTGGATGGCCTCGATGGAAATCTGTGGCATGATGGCCGTGGGGCAGCCCAGAACATCATCCTTGCATCCACTGGTGCTGTCAAGGCTGTGGGCAAGGTCATCCCAGAGCTGAACGGGAAGCTGACTGACAAGGTCTTCCATGTTCCTACCCCCAATGTATCTATTGTGGATCTGACATGCCACCTGGAGAAATCTGTCATGCATGATGACGTCAAGAAGGTGGTAAAGCAGGCATCTGATGACCCACTAAAGGGCATCCTGGGCTACACTGAGGACCAGGTTGTCTCCTGTGACTTCAACAGTAACTCCCCCTCTTCCCTCTTTGAGGCCGGGGCTGGCATTGCTCTCAATGACAACTTTGTAAAAATCATTTCTTGGTGTGACAATGAATATGGCTACAGCAACAGGGTGGTAGACCTCATGGTCTGCATGGCCCCCAAGGAGTAAGAAACCCTGGACCACACACCCCAGCAAGGACACCAAGAGTAAGAGAGAGGCAGAGACCCTCAGTTGCCGAGGAGTCCCTGTCCCAACTTGGCTCCCAACACTGAGCGTCTCCCTCACAATTTCCATCCCAGACCCTCATAATAACAGGAGGAGCCTAGGGAGCCTCCCTACTCTCTTGAATACCATCAATAAAGTTTGCTGCACCCCCCAAGCCCTCCAAATCCACTTATTAAATGTGAGTGTAGCGCAGTCCCCTGCAGCATAGTCTTTCACAGGCCAAGTCCCTGGAGAAAACAAACTCTCATTTTCGCAGCATCCACTGCCTCAGTAGCCTCTTAGCTATGGGTAGGACTCCTTGGCCTGCTCCACTCTCCGTGCTGGGATCTGTCTGCCTTAGCCCTGGCACACAGTTACAGCCATTTCAGTCCACATATACAATTTCCCTGCCATGTCCAGAAAACACTTCTACAATAGTCATCTTCTGACTTGTGCAATCTTTCCGCTCCCCCTTTCCCTCTGATCTCTGAGTGCTGGGAGGAGGGATGTGATACAGGCGTTCCATTCAGGGCTGAGCATTTCTTGCTCTCATGCTCTGCGCATGTTGATATGTATCCATGTTAATCTCTATCTTAAACCGAGTTTCTATTGCTATGAAGAGGCACCATGACTACACCAACTCACTAAAGGAAAAAACGTTCAACTGGAGCTGGCTTAAAGGTTCAGAGGTTTAGTCCGTTATTGTAATGGCGGGAAGCATGGAAGCCTGTTCTACATCTGGATCCGGAGGCAGCAAAAAAAGAAACCTTAAAACCCATATACTTTCTCCAGCAAGGTCACATGTACGCCTAACAGTGCCATGCCCTATGACCCTATAGGGGTTACTTTTATTCAAACCACCATCTACTGCAAGAAGAAGCTTTTGTGACGTGGGTTGAAAGATGAACTAATGTACCGTGTATGTGATACATCAGTAGGAGTCAGTTAAAAAAAACATGTTCACTTAGCAGAATAAAAATGGCAGTAGGGGTTGGGGATTTAGCTCAGTGGTAGAGCACTTGCTTAGCAAGCGCAAGGCCCTGGGTTCGGTCCCCAGCTCTGAAAAAAAGAAAAATAAATAAATAACTAAATAAATAAATAAATAAATAATAAATAAATAAATAAATAATAAATAAATAAATAAAAATGGCAGTAGGTTCTTCCACAGGAACTGTCTCTGGGTTCTTGGTCCCACTTGTGGCACCAGGTATAAGTTGCAATTTGAGGAGTAGGACTTTAATCCAATCAAAAGGTGGTTGATCACTCCTGTATTGCTGCTGCCACTATTGCAGTGGTCGGTCACTCACTCCTATAATAATTACTGCTGTCACTATTGCAGCAGTGGGGGTACTCGACCAAGCCAGTCAATGTTGTATCTAGTGGGGTTCACAGTTAGTTAAGACAAATGGTTGCCTTCATTGACCCATCTCAAGCATCGTGTCTTCAAGAACTAGGAATGCCAGCCAATAGCATTCAGTGCTAGCCAATAAAGCTTCTAGTCAGTGCAAGTTTGATTGACCCACATTCTATGACTCAAGTATGGGGTACTTTTAGTAATAGGGTCTTAACATCGAATTCTGTAGAGTAACCAATGACAATAGGTTGTAGTGTTTGGGATGATGGCGGTGGGGTCTATGGGACCTGATTAGTCAGCATGTCCAAAAAGGTAGCAAACACATTTCTAGCCCTAGGCCTTTTATTTGGTAGTCTATGGTCATTGGGGGCATTGTCTTTCTCCAACCACTATAGAGTTATTATATATGCTTAGATTTTTCAAAACCTACTTTAATAAGGGTTCTCAAACATTTCTAACCTTGTACCAGCTCACCATCCAAAGGTAAACAAGAAAAGATGCTAAATGGGCAAAGGGGGATATGGATCTGTTTAGAAGTCGTTCTTTGGGAAGATTCCAATCTCCATTTGTCAGGATACCAGAAGGGCAGTTCAAATGTGTCACCAAACACAAATCAGCAACTGTGGCAGGATTTAGCAGAAACTTCCGGGCCTCTGCCAAATTGACAGGAGTCCAGGGAGTGACCAGAACCAGGCAAAATGCCAGGAGTTCTCTGCTGTGTCTCTCTCAACAAAATGGAGATCAGCAAAGATGAGAAATCAACGAAGAGTTATACAGGTAGTCATGCAAGTGACCTGTCACTGTCCATTGACCTGTCCTCTCAAGGGTATTCCCTCAGCAAAATATCATGTCTGCTTCAGCAAAATAACCACACAAATCTGTAAAACACAACACAACCAGAAATTTCCTTATATATTCTGTATTCATATATATATATATATATATATATATATATATATATATATATATATATGCCTACAGTAAGTAATAAGTTCTTATCTGGCTTTTTCTAAAGTCTTTACTGTTTATTATCCCTTTGCACACACCCTATTTTAACCTACTTTTGGTGCCCCACTTAATCTTTGCCACTCCATTATTTCCAATTCTCACCTCCTATCACCATAGTCTATCTCTCCTCTTTGAAAAGGCCCTGTCCAAATTGCCATTCCCTAAGTTTCTGGTGTCTATGGATACTCCAGTGTAAACACATACATCCTAATAATCAAAGCTGGCATCCACACATGAGTGGGAACAGGAGGAGTTTGTCTGAGTGATGATTTCCAGTTCTGTCAACTGAAAAGCAAATTTAATTTTTGCTAACAGATGAATAATATTCCATTGCATACCATATTTTCATTCGTCAATTATTAATTCATGGACACGTACACTCCTTCCGCTTCCTAGCTATGGTGAATACAACAGTAATGAACATGGATGACCAAGTCTCTCTGTAGTGGGATGGAGACCAATGCTAGTTGGTTCTCGTCAACTTGACACAAACCTAAACATATTTTGGGGAAAAGGAATCTCAATTGATGGATCTCTCTCTCTCTCTCTCTCTCTCTCTCTCTCTCTCTCTCTCTCTCTCTCTCCTTCTCTCCTGACATGCTCCCCCCACCATGTATCTGTGTACAGTTGAAAAAAATCTCTAGCCAGCACAGACAGGAAGAACACAAAACATCTTTTTTTTTTTCAGAGCTGGGGACCGAACCCAGGGCCTTGTGCTCGCTAGGCAAGCGCTCTACCACTGAACTAAATCCCCAACCCACAAAGCATCTTTTATTTGTTTTGTTTTGTTTTGTTCCGGAGCTGGGGACAGGGCCTTGCGCTTGCTAGCCAAGTGCTCTACCGCTGAGCTAAATCCCCAACCCCTCCAAATGTTTTTTTTTTTTTTTTCCCTTTGGAGCTGGGGACCGAACCCAGGGCCTTGTGCTCCCTAGGCAAGCACTCTACCACTGAGCTAAATCCCCAACCCCCAGCATCTTTTATTTCCAGATGATATTATTCTATACCTAAAAGATCTTAAATACTCTACCTGAAAACCACTGCAAATGATGAATGCATTCAGGAAAGTAGCAAGAGAATCAATTAACATGCAAAGATCAAAACCTTCCCTGTATACCAAAAACAAGCATAGAGGAAGAAATCAGGGAAATGATCCCATTCACAATTGCCTCAAAAAACATCTGAAGGGGTTGGGGATTTAGCTCAGTGGTAGAGCGCTTGCCTAGCAAGTGCAAGGCCCTGGGTTTGGTCCTCAGCTCCGGAAAAAAAAAAATCTGAAAATAAATCTAATCAAGGACGTGAAAGACTTATATAATGAAAACCTTAAGACACTAAAGAAATAAACTGACAAAGATATCAGATGTCTTGGTTTTCTGTGATAAAGACCAGGACCAAAAGCAACTTGGAGAAGAACAGGTTGCTTTCCCTCTAAGATTTATAGTGTGTAGTAGGCAACTCCAGGCAGGAGCTCAGACAGGAACTGAAGTGGAGACCATGGAGGGAATACTGCTTACTTACATCTGTAGTTATCTAGCTTTGCTTGGGTCAAGTTGAAAAATAAATAAACTTTAGCAAAACAGTGGACCTGTCATCAACTTGACACACTAATGCAATACTTTTAAACAATAACCTCTTCTTTCTTGTTTATTGTTATGATCTCATATTAAAATCAATATCATGCTATAAAACATTCCAAATTTTAAAAGTTCCACATTCTTTAAAGCTAAATATCTTTAAAATGTAAAAGGTCTCACGATTGTGGGCTACTGGAAAAAAATCACAGAAAGGTAAATATTTTCTTACTCCATGAAAGAAGAACCAGGGCGTAGTCACAATGAAAGAAAAAAAAAACCAACAATGTGAACAAATTTGGGAGATCTGAGCTCCAAAAGCCTTAGGCAGCTCACTTCTCCAACTTTACCATTTACTACGGTATATACACACAATACACACAGGCACACAGGAGGGGTCAGGGGGGAGAGAGAGAGAGAGAGAGAGAGAGAGAGAGAGAGAGAGAGAGAGGGGCTAGGTATGTTTAGGTTTGTGTCAAGTTGACAAGAACTAACTAGCACAGGACTCCATCCTACTGCAGAGAGACTTGGTCATCCATGTTCATTACTGTTGTATTCACAATAGCTAGGAAGGGGAATGTATGTGCTCATTAGCTAATAATGAGAAGGGCAAAGTTCAACTGAGAATATGCAGTTGTCAGACTTACCTGTGAACAATCCTATGAAGCCATTTTCTTAATTAATGATTCATATTCAGGGCCCAGCTCATTGTGAGTGGTGCCATCCCTGGGCAAGTAGTCTTGGATGATATAAGAAAGCAGCCTGAGCAAACCAGTGGGAGCGAGCCAGTAAGCAGCACTCCTCCATGGTCTCTGAAGCACTTCCTGTCACAGGTTCCTAACTTAAATTCTTACCCTGACTTCCTAGGATGGTGGAGTATAATCTAGAAGCTAAAATAAACTTTTTCTTGCCAAAGTTGCTTTTCACTATGTTTTATTTCAGTTCTAGAAACCCTAAGACACTATCCTCGTCCCATTGCTCTACCAGAAACATCAAGTGCTATATTGAACAACTATAAAGATTCTTGACGTGTTCCTGATTTTAGTGGAAATTCTCCCAGCTCTTCTCTACAAATGACGTTGGCCTTGAGCTTGCTTTATATTGACTTTATTATTGTTACATATGTCCCATTTCCTTAAATTCTTCAGCACTTTTATCAGAAGTAAATTCATGACATTTTCTTTGACATTTTTTTGATTAACTATTTGGACTTTTTTATTATCTGTAACCTCTTGGGTTCATATGGAAGTTTTCCTTTCACTCTTCTCTGTAAAATTGGCTTAGCGGTCATACACTTCTGTAATTTTCAAGATGTATATGTATTTATATATGTATATATGTGTGTATATATATACATACATACATACATACATACACACATATGTATGTATGTATTCACAACAAATGTCATTCTATTTGGGGAAAGAGACCCTAGTTGGTATTGTATATTATATTTGTTTTAAATACATTTGCATTAGAGTTCTGGTACAATGTAATGGCTTGTGTTTTCATGTTAATTGTGTTGCCCCCAAAACATCTGTTTGCAGTGTCCTGAACATAGGCTAAAGGAAGCCTACACACAGTTGCGTCTGCCTGAGGCTGAGGTGAAGAGTTTCAGATTAATTGCATTGAAAAGGGAAGTCTTAGAAACACCCATCATAGACTGTTCTCTGGATAAGACTCATGCCATTTAACCACACAGAGTAAGCTACACACAGTTGGCTTTGATTGGAAAATAAAGGTGCCAACATCCAATGGCTGGGCAGAAGGGCAGAGGTGTGACTTTTAGAATTCCCAGGCAAGAAACACAGAGGAGAAGGGACAAATTCTGCCATGAGAGAGGAATAGGACAAGGACCACACCATGAAAGAGCAAGGGAGTGAGACTGCCAAAATGTAGGTGCAAAGGGAAAGTGGCCCAATGGAGGGGCTGCCCAGAAGGAAACAGGGCAGCAAAGATAAAATATAGATTTAGAAAGTGTTAACTCAGGAATACTGTAGGGGAGTGTGTGCTAGCCTCGGGAAGGTTTGGTAGTGCTCAACCATTGAGCAAGTAAAGGCAACTCTTATAAAGGAAAGCACTTAATTTAGTTTGACTTATAGTTCAGAGACATAGTTCATTCATAGTGCTGGGAAGCATGACAGTAGGCAGCCAGACATGGTAGCTCAGAGTTATCCAGATGGACAGGCAGCACGAAGAGAGAATGACTCTAGACCTGGCTTGAGCTTCTGAAATCTCAAAGCCTATCCCTAGTAACACACTCCCTCCAACAAGGTTGAACCTTCTAATAGTGCCACTCCCTATGAGTCTATGGGGGCCATTTTCATTCAAAGCACCATAGCAGGCATATAAAAAGATACTTTTGTACTGTTGTAACTCGATTAATATCTGGTTGTCTCAAAGACCTGATAGATGATACATGGTGATGGTTTGTGTATGCTTGGCCCAGGGAATGGTACTATTAGAAGGTGTGGCCCTGTTGGAGTAGGCGTGGCCTTCTTAGAGTAGGTATGTCATGTGGACATGGGTTTTAAGATCCTCATCATAGCTTCCTGGAAGCCAGTATTCTGCTAGTAGCCTTCAGATGAAGATGTAAAACTCTCAGCTCCTCCTGTACCATGCCTGCCTGGATGCCACCATGTTCCCATCCTGATGATAATGAACTGAACCTCTGAACCTGTAAGCAAGCTCAAATTAAATGCTATTCTTAGAGAAGCCGTGGCAGGACAAGATGGCAGGTGATGTTAAGATTCTGCTCTGTGTATCTACAGGTTGTTATTAATATTCTCAAGGGATGGATGGTATCGGGCTTTGTATGTTTAAGTGGGCAATTATATCTTATCAATTGGGTAAAAAAAAATAAATGCTATTCTTATAAGAGTCACCTTGGTCATAGTGTCTGATCATAGCAGTAAAACCCTAAGACAAAAGTTGGTACCAGAAGTGGGGTGTTGATGTGATAGGCCTGACCATGCTGTTGTTTGAAAGAATGTGTATTTGGGGACCTTGGATTTGGAAAGCAGTGGAATCCTTTAAATGAGGCTTGTGGGCTATCATAGAAAGAATATGGAAGACTTTGTTACTGAGAGTGATTTAAATTGTGGTGACCTAGCCCAAGAGGTTTCAGTGGAGAATTTCAATATGTGGCCTAGAGACTGTTTTGGTGAAGAATGTAGCTACTTTTTGCTCTTATCTGAAGAGTCTACCTGAGGCTAAGGTGAAGAGTCTCAGATTAATTGCATTGATAAAGGAAGTCTTAGAAACACCCATCATAGACTTTGTTCTCTGGATAAGACTCATGCAATTTAACCAAACAGAGTAAGCTGAGAAAGGAAAAATATAAAATAATATGGTTCAAGTATCAAAAAGACACCAAGAAGTGAAATGGAGCTGAATCTTGTGTTCAAGGATATGAAATTGAATTAAGAGAGTAGTGTCCTTGGGACAAGATCCCACCCAGCTATATTTAGGTCCAGGCATGGTGGTACAAACCTTTAATCCCAGGAGATAAAGCCAAGCAGATCTCTGAGTTCAAAGCTAGGCCAGACCAGAGCAAATTCTAGGTGACTTAAATCCAGACTTGGTGGACTACACCTTCAATTCCAGTGCTTAAGAGACAGGCATGAAGATCTCTGAGTTCAACATCTGTCTACAGAGCAAGTTCTAAGACAGCCAAACTTAGGCAGTGAAGGAGTTGGAAAACAAAAAGCTAGTGATAATGTAATAGGACAAGAAGGAGGGAGGGTGTTCTAGCCCCAGCAAGCAGCAGAACTCAGAAGCTTTGGCCATGTGACTCTGGCTTTAGAGTCCAGAATAAAAGAGACTACTGGGACAATTGATGCTGGTTAGCTGGAGCTAAGAAATTAGTGGTGATTAAGAAGAGACTAGCATCACTGAGGTAAAATCTTCTGGAAAGTATTTTCTGGAAAACTGTATTCCAGGAATACCCAAGGCTGTACCTCATGCTGCAGCTGGACTTGGTAATGTGTAAGAGTCACCCAGGTGGTACTGGTTTTGAAGGCATGAAGGTGTCATGAAGAGCAGCTGAGGCTTGGCACCATGAGAGGCCATGGATGGCCATTGGTGAAGGTGCAGCCTCGGTTACAGTTTATGGTCCAGGACTGAAAGAGTCATACAAAGGACTTGAGGCTTGGCACCATGAAGAGAACCTCTGAGAGGCTATTGGTGAAGCCTAGTTGCAGCGGAAGAGCCCAGTGTATTGGAGATGCCAGTACCATGAGATCAAGAACAGCAGGAACAGTGGAGTGGATCAACCTGAGCTTAGAGTGCTAAAGAAGACAGAGGTGGAGAAGTGACACCAGCCCTGTGGAGGACCCCAGAAGATCATGTGTGGGTCCTTGTTGAAACAAGAAGCTGTAACACTGAGGTTGCCTTGGAGACCCCAAGATGTTCAAGAAGTCAAAGCTGTGGGCTGTCTGCTGAGGAAAGCTGCTAACAGGGAGTGGGTCCAGCCCAGGAGAAAGAAGTTTGTTGCAGTCAACACAGATGAAAAAGGAGTTGGAGATGTGAAGACCACTTTACCATCAGACATGGAGATGCAGAGTTTGGAGTTTGCCCAGCTGGTTTCCTCGTTTGCTTTGGGGATTACAGTTAAATGATTAGACGAATTTCAGAAAAGACTTTGAACTTTGGACTTTTAACATTGTCAAGACTGCTATAGGTTATGGGGACTTTTGATATTGGACTAAATGTATTTTGCATTATGCTATGATTAGGTATGTCCCACATAGACTTATATGTTTAAACAAGCCTGTGGGGCCAGGGAGTGGAATGTAATGGATGGTTTGTATATGCTTGGCCCAGGGAGTAGCACTATTAGAAGGTATGGCCCTGTTGAAGTAGCTGTGTCACTGTGAGCTTGGGCTTTAAAGACCCTCATCCTAGCTGCCTGGAAGTGAGTATTCTGCTAGCAGCCTTCAGATGAAGATGTAAAAACTCTCAGCTCCTCCTGCACCATGCCTGCCTGGATGCTGCCGTGCTCCCATCTTGATGATAATGAACCTGTAAGCAGCCCCAAGTAAATACTGTCCTCATAAGAGTTGGAAGAAGAAGAGGAGGAAGAGGAGGGGGAGGGGGAGGTGGGGGAGGGGGAGGAGGAAAAGGAGGAGGAGGCCAGAAGACAACTTGCAGGAGTCAATTGCCAGATGACTCAAAATCCTTCTTAAATTACCTATTGTCCCCATCCAATGTTTGACACTTCGTTAAAAACATTAAAACAATTTACTCCAGTTGTTATTTATTTAGAAAGAAATGTTATCTCCTGGTCAGTTGATCTTAACCTTCCCAAAGTTTTTCACACAACACTCTAAGCTAATCCTGACACAGGAGACACCGGGTTTCTGGAATATTCTTAGTCTTTTTGAACACTGCCAATGTCTGTGACCCACTATTCATACTGAACCTTTTAACATATTGCCAAATCAGCATTACTATTTCTTGACCAACATACTCCATTTAAAATATGCTGCCTCAGAGTACACATGGACAGACCCATGGCTCCAGCTGCATATGTAGCAGAGGATGGCCTTGTTGTGCACCAATAGGAGAAGCCCTTGGTCCTGACAAGGCTGCCCCGCCCCTCAGTATAAGGGAATATCAGGGCCAGAAGGGGGGTGGCTGGAGAGGGGGAACATCCTCATAGATGAAGGGGGAGGGTGGATGGGATAGGGGGTTTATGGATTGGAAAGAGGGAAAGGGAATAACATTTGAAATGTAAATAAAAAATATCCAATAAAAAGAAGAGAGAAAACCAGTATGCTGCCTCACCGTATCCAACATATATGAGGCCTGTGATTGCTCCCAGGGCTTGTACACTTCATTTTTCTTAGTATATACAAGAAGGCGTTATGTTGATGAATTTGGGTAACATTTAAATATAATTACATTATAGTTATTAAAGGGTAAGAAAAATGTCATGTATATCATTTATCTGAAATTATACCATAAAAGACTTCTCCACATTGAACACCAAAAAATTAATTAAAATACATAAACCAAAAGATAAGGCTATGCTAATTTTATGCATAAATCTCCCTCAGTTCCTGCAAGTGACTAAGTATACTCAAATTCCTTATAGAAAACAGAGTAGCACCTGTATATAATCACACACACTCACACACACACAGGCTGATGAAATCTTTTCCATATTACTTGTAGTACCTGGTACAGTGTAAGTGCTTTGTTACACTGCATTTTTTAAGGAGTACAGAAAGATGTCCACAGATGCTATATACATAAACATTTTCCAAATTATTTTAAGTCCTGTTTGTTGAGTCTGTGTACGTAGAGCCCTTGTATACCAAGGTTAACCTCTTTTTTGGCAAAAGAAACAAGAGGAACAGGAAACCTTAAATTCTCCAGATTAGCCCATCATCTCTGCCCTTCTAAGGTACTTTCTAATACCGTCCACGGAACCTTTGAGAATTGCTTAGATCTGGAAATTAAAATTGAGTGTACTTAGATTTTATTATCTACAGGAAGTGAGGGGTACTTTGTTTCACATTGGCACATCTGGGCGACTGGATTCCGTTTTTGGAGAAATGAGCTGAGGGAGAGCCATGTGAGGAAGAGTAGGGAGTCTTTAAAGGAGTAAAAACCCAATTCCTTGGCATTCCTGAATTCCACCCTGAGTGTAGAGAGTTCTAGGATACCTTGCCACCAGAAAGCATTGGTGAGACTTGTGCTTTCTTGAATGCGCTCAACGCGGTCCAGTATTGCTAAGCACAATGATGTAGACAACACATAAGGTGCCTCAGTAACCGAATCTTTCAACAGAATCCTTCAGCCTAAAATTGTTTTCTCTAGAGATGATTTTACTTCGTTTTCCTCCTTGTATGTCCAGAAGCATACCGCGCCATTTTGCTGTGGTATTTCAACTCCATTTACCCTCTCAAGGACAGAAACAAAATGATTACATGGTATTCTCATATTGTGGTGTTTGAAGGCTGCTATCGCTGTAATGTGGCGTTAGAACCTATAATTAACTCCAAATTCCACAGAGTGCTAGCTGTCTTGCTTTTGAGCATGGGGGTCAATAAGTATGTGTAAAAGAGTGGCTCTTCACATTTCAAATACAGGGTCATGAAGTTCAGAGTGTGAGTACTTCTCCAAAATGAAAGTTAAGATATGCAAATGAGTCAGCAGAGGCGGGGCATGCCTTTAACCACGCCCCTTTGAGTTAGGGGAATCTGAATTTAAGCTTAGCCTGGTCTACAGATTGGGTTCTAAGACAATCAGGGCTACACAGAGAAACCCTATCTTGAAAAATAAAAATCAAACCAAACCAAAATAACAACCACAAACAAAAGAGATATGCAATGAATTCTATTTGGGGAGGGGGGAGAGTCCTGAACTACTTACTAGATGCTTCTACAATCCTAAATATTTTTAAAGCTTCGTCATAGAAAAAGTGATCATCCAAAATAGTTTCCCAAATGATTCTAAGTCTTCCATTCAGGAGGAAAGCTGTTAGTTCATTAGGCAGCTCAAACCAGGAATTACCATTTGGATGACAAGAGCCCTAAGTATAAAAAACGAAATGTCTCCAAACTGTGTCCTGGGAAGAGGATTTCAAAAAGCCTTTTGGGGATGAATTAATCATAGACGAAAATTGCTCCAATTCTGCCCTGACCTCCCTACAACTAAAACAAAACAAAATTCGCAAACTTATGCAGCTGTGAAGGCCGATTTTATGATTCATGCTTCTCCTGTAACTAGAGTAAAGGTGAACTGGAAGGAAAGAGGTAAACCCATTGGTTTTAATCAATTATGCCCTTATTTCATACTTTAATATCCACACGGTCTCTTTCCCTCTCATTTTCAGAATGGCATTCTTGAGCAAAATCTGCAACTCAAATCCCCAGGTAGAGCTGGAAGGTTTGAGGATTTGTTCGCTACACCTTGCTTTGAAAACCATTGCCTGGCTGGGAAGCAGAGAAGGGAAAATGGTCAATTTATCGTGATTCTTTTTAAAAGGTGGAATATGAAAGGGGGTAACATTTGAAATGTAAATAGCCAATAAAAAGTGGAATGTAACAGCTCACATATTTAGCTGATGTTTAGCATGCGCACAGTACAGTTATATTGAATTATGTACTCTCCACTCCAACCAACTCCTAAAGGATCTACTTAGAGATCAGCTGTGCTTGGTGGCACACTACTGTGGTAGGAGTAGCACAGGCAGGAGGGTTGCCAGGTCAAGACTAACCTGAATGATACCATGAGCCTGTCTCAGGGAACTAAACTAACACAAGAGTTCAGAAAGCATTGTGCCCCAACTTCTCAACCTGATCCCCACGGCTCAGTTTGTATCCATTTGTATCCAGTCAGAAAAAAATCATGAATGGTTTGCTAAGTTTTGCCTTAGCCAATAACTCAAGTGAGTAAGGTTTCACATCCTTAGTACACTCTCAGGCACGTCTCTAGATCCTCCATTGAGTGATAGTATCGACTTTAACACTTATTTTTCTCGAAAACTTGAATGAAAAAGTAAAATCTGTAAAACATCCTACTTTAGCAGGCTCGATTATATCAACTGGTAAAACTTTATTTTACAAGAAATAGGAATTGGACCAAATGCTTTTTATAATCCAGATAAGTGTTCATAACCACAGCAAATGTCACTGTACACACTGCCAATACAGACTTAATAACACGATTCTGAACTGTACAAGAGTTATTTATTTTCCTTAATCTCAAAGCTATTTTTAGTAGTACAAAAAAGCCATATTAACATTTTTTTTCCATTAGAAAACAACAGGATGTACAAAACTTTGGATGAAAAGTATGTCAAATTGCATTTAGCCATTTGGAGGAAAATCCACCACTCCATCAGTACCACCCAAAGTGTTTTTAGGCAGTGATTAAAATCAAAATAATGCATCTTAATAAATCTCAGCTGTTAAAAGAACAAACCTAGCAATATAGAATACTTTTCTACACAGTATTTTTAACTACTCAGTTCAGGAGTTATTTTTTTTTTCTTTTTTAAAAACCCATTTCAGTTGAGTGCTACTACATACCAGGCACCATATTTGGCCAACTAGGGGTTTTCGAACAAGTTGGTTAAAGTGGGAAAGACCCACAAATCAGTCCTTTGGTTACCAGGTTTGACTTTAATCTTCCAAGAACTCAAGAAACTCAGGATCAAGTTTACTCTTTCAAATGTTACTTGGTATCATTAGCAGGGAGACTGTTTAGAAAGGAAAGGAACCATTAGTTCTGATCCATTATTTCAATTAGGGAGCATTATCCAAAAGCTAATGCTGTTATTCTTAATATGATGGAATATTGAGAGGCCACCACAGATGTGGCTCAACTTTACCCTGAACTCCACCCGGCACTCTGCTCAAATCACAACAGGTGGACTATTTTGCATTTAATAAAGCAATAGTTAAAAAAAAATCAGTTTAGGGTCCAGTAAAAAAAAATCCAGTTATAAGCTGGAAAATAAGCAGAAAGTAAACTAGTAAGGATTAATATATAAAGGATTATCTTTTCATTTGAGTAACAAGATGCTAACACTTTGATTCAAAAGAAAAAAAAAAAAGGTCGAAGCTATGCTAATGGTCCAAAACTAACAATATGTCCATTGAACACCATTACTTCCTTATGGAAACCTGTCCGTAAAGTATAGCACATTTCGACAATAATTTGGAAGTGAGCCAAACGCTAAGGCTTATACCATATAAACCATCAACATTTAAACATGTTTGGCCATCTTTTCATGACTTATGTGCAGTCTGAACTCAACACTCTTGCTTCTGGACCTGCAATGACAAGAAAACAGTTTATGAAATAGTCTTAGGGTCCAGCCACTTCTGTCTTAAGTGGCTTAATTTGGCATGCTACATAACTACAGTAAAAGTAATTTTCAGTTTTAAATGCAAATTAAAAGCAGATAAATGATAACAATCGACACAGTATAAGATCTTCCCACATATGTAATTTGACACTGATTATGAATTCCAGAGCTTGAAAACTTCTTATCAAAAACCACAGCCAAATGTACTTTTGATGGCATGCAAGGCCTCCCTAAAAGTTAACCTAAGACCTAGAAGTCAGCCTCAGAACATAAAAAAACACAACAAATTTGTACATTTTATTCACATTTATTTTTTGCTTTTAGTGTGCTCACAGAAAATTAGAACACCTTAAGCAGGAGTTGAATAGCAATGTTTGTAAGCAACGTTACATTCCAGCTCTATGTCAAATTGGTCAAAGATCCTCCAGTATTTACAAAACACGAGAGACGAGGTGCTACGCAAAACCACTGCATCTGAAGATTTGTTTTTCCTTTATTCTCAAAGACAACTGGAAAAGAAAGCATTGTCTGCTGTAATCAAAAAAAAAAAAAAAAAAGAAAAAAGAAAAAAAAAACATACCACAGTATAAACAGTAACCATTCCACGTATCACAGCTTGGTTGGGTTTAAAATTTGTGTTTAAAAGGTCCAAGATGACTGCAGTTTTACAAAAAGATGGGCAGGGTGGAGACTTGCAAACTTCATGTGCTTCTGAAGGATATCAAGATTTGTTTTTATACAATAATCACAGTTAAAAACACCCTGCTGGTAATACATAATTACACTTTATTAAGGTCATAAACCAGCAATAAACAATAAAGCCTATACAACTTGTAGTTCTACATAATTACTGACTGGTACAGCTAACATGAGATAAGCAGGAAGTTCCTATGGTTTAGATGAACTCCTAAGACTATGATTTTTTTTTTTAAATCTGGGTATTGGTGTTTTTAATTCTTTTCTTTTTCCTTCTTATTCAAAACGTGTAGTGTTGTAAACCTGCCTCACAAAATACACCGTAATAACTTTCTTTAAAAAAAAAAAAAAAGGAAAGAAGGAAACCCCTAAGCCTTTACACCGTCGTTTTTAGTGGCATATTATCTTGGCAATGTTATGCACTGTTTCAATTTCCCATAGTGGCCCCTATCACTTCATTTGATATTCCTTTTTGACCCACCCATCTCCTTCATATATGGGTACGTCCATAGATTTGACAAAGAAAGTTTACATTTTTTTAATAAAGATGCAAAGTATGCAAAAAACATTAATACTGATGCAAAAAAAAAAAGAGTAAAAGTAAAGAAAAAAAAAAACAAAAACAAAAACAAAAGAAGGCAGAGGAAGCTGTCTAAACCGTCCTCGGCCTGTCGGAATGGTGGTAACAATGATTTGAGATGGGATCTGTGGGGAAGGGGGCTTTAAAAGAAAACAAAATTTGCTGCTTTAAAAAAAAATGTAAAATTAAAAAAAAAATCTTTAAAATCAATCCCTGGTTGTAGACAAGTTCTCCAAAACCAGTACCTGGCACCACTCCAACAAACAAACTTGGGGGGAAAAGTTCTTGAATTACAAGAGGGCGCCCGGAGCTTACTCGGCCACCGGCGCGGGGGGCGCCTCCGGACTGCACTCGGGCTGCGGCTCCGGTGACGCGGAGGGAGCTGCGGACGCCGCGGGCTCGTCGGTGGCGGCGGGCGCCTCCTGCTCGGGCCCCGCAGCGGAGGGCGCGTCATCTGCGGTGGCGCCCGGCGCGGGCTCCTCGGCCTTCTCCCCCACGGCCTCCGACGGCTCCTCGGCCCTTGGCTCTTCCGCCGCGGGCTGCTCAGGCTGCTCCGGCTGCTCCGGCTCGGCCGCCTCGGCCTCCCGGGACTCTCCGCCCTCCGCGCCCTCGGCGCCCGCCCCGCCCGCCTGCTCCCCCGGGGCCGCGGCCGCGTCGCCGCCGGCTGCAGCTGCGGCCTCGTCCTTGGCGCCGTCGGCGGTCGCGCCTTCCGCCTCAGCGCCCTCGCCGGCCTCCTTCTTGCTCTTCTTGAAGGAGAAGCCGCTCAGCTTGAAGGACTTCTTGAAGGAAAAGCGCTTCTTTTTTTTTTTCGGGGTCTCGCTGCTGGGAGACGGCGCGGCCCCGTCCTCCGCCTTGGGGGACGACGTGGAGGAGGCGGACGCGCCCTCGGTCTCCGCGGAGGGGGAGCCGGGCTCGGCGGGCTCGGCCTCCGCAGCCTCCTTGTCGGCCGTGGCAGCGCCCGGCTCGGGGGCCGCGGCTGCCTCATCCTTATCGGCCGCGGCCGGGGTCGCGGCGCCGCCGCTCGCAGGCTCCTCCTTGTCGGCGGCCGGGGCGCTGCCGTTGGCCTGCAGCTCCTCCTTGGCGCCCGGCTCGGCGGCGGCGGGCGACGCGTCCCCGTTCACTTTTACGTGGCCATTCTCCTACGGGGCAGGGAAAGAAAAAAGACCGGAGCGTCACTCGGAGTGGCCGACAGTGCCGTCCCCGCCCACCCCGGGCCAGCTTAGGAAGGGACCCGGCCGCTCGACCGCACGTGCCCGGCGGCCGGGGAGTGGACAGAAGTCGCCCACATTCCGAGGCCTTCGGATGGGAGCCCATGCTCTGCATCAGGCTACCCTTCCCTCCGCCTCCAGCAACTCGAGCTCTCGGGGCTGCGCATCCCCGGATGGCGCCGGCAGGGGGCGCTGCTCCTCCACCGCGCGGAGCGGAGCGGGGCGCGGGCGGGCGGGCGCTCAGGGGCGGGGCCACCCCGCCCTGCCTAGCCGGGCCCTGCCCGCAGGCCGAGGCGCCCCCGAGCCGGGGATCGCGCAGCCCGGGAGTCCGCAAACAAAGCTCAGGTGGCTGCCCCGGGTCGGCCTCTCCGAGGCTCGGCAACCAGCAGCGCTGGGGAAAACCCATTATGTCTGAAGTCTGGCCTCTGCTCCCACGCCCACCTTCGCCCATAATTCTGCAAATCGGGGTGCGCCGGGACAGCTTCTTTTTGCATTTTTAACGGGCTTAAAGCCTCTAGACAGAGCACGTCTTGCCCCAGTAGGTTTAGAGCAGGCCTTTTTTTTTCCTCCAGGAAAAGAGGCGTGGTGGGTGCCTGGTGTTTGGGAAGCAGCCACCCATGGCCGACCTCTTGAGCCCACCCAACCATGGCTCTCTGCCTGGGTCGCAGCAGCACTAGGGCAATCCTCGAGGGTGGCCGAGGTGCCATTCACAGGAACGGTCCAGACCAAAACACCAAAACTGCTCCCCTCTTGGTAGGCAGGAAAGGGTCTTCAAAAACCTACTGAGTATTCCCACCACACCAGGATAGCATTTAAAAAGTCATATGGGTGTGTAATTACACAGCTACCAAAGGGGGGGGGGATTCGGAAAGGCACTTGGAAAAGCTGCCTGTCCAGCTCTAACCAGCCACCTTTCCAAGAAACCCGAGGCATACTGCCTCTGGATACAATAAGACAAGCCTTCTCTCTCTGCTTGGCTTTCTCCACCGCCATCCACGTTGGCTCCCCCCTTCCTACCCACATACACACACGCGCGCGCACACACACAACCACACCAGAAATCTCAAAGACGACCCAATCTCGACAATAAATACGTGAGCCACCCAAACACTGCTGTGGCCCCAAATGCAAATGCAACCTGGAGGGGCGTTGGGGGGGGGTGTGCATCTAACTAGTCACGTTCAGCCAATTTCCAAACCACGCCATTTTAGGCGATTTATCACTCTTCCTCCGGTCTACTCAAGAATTCGCCAGGATCCTTAGGAACCACTCCTTTGGTTCTTATGAAAAATTGACAATTTAGGCTATCGTTACCCATTCAACTTTCAGACTAGGATCTGGCCACGCTCCCCTCCCCGGAATGCATCTCGGGCGCGACCAGAGGGAAGGCGAGGCGTCCAGATTAGAGAAAGACACCCAAGAAATGCCCAGAACCACAGGTAGAATTTACCTGCCCATTTGCTTTGGAAGGCGACGAGGCCACAGCCGCCTCCCCGGGCCTCTCAGCGGCGGCTTCTCCCTTCGCTGCGGTCTTGGAGAACTGTGCACCCATGCTGGCTTCTTCAACAAAGAAACTCAACAGATCCAAGAGAGGAAACAAAGAGCCTTGGGTTGGTGTAACGACGGGGCGAGCAGCAGCAGCGGCGGCAGCAGCAGCAACAGCGGCGGCGGCACACACACCGGAGGGAGGGGGTGGGGGTGACGAGGAGGACAGAAGAGACCCGATTAAATACACTCCGGATAAAAAATTTTTAGTCGAAGAGATCAAAAAGCAGCAGCGCAGGAAGGAGGGAAAAAGGTGGAAAAGTCGAGCACAAAAAAGGAGCCCAAGTGTAGTTTTTTAAAAAAAGAAGTAATAAAAAAAATCCCAGATTTGTAGCCGCACTGTAGACAAGAGGAAAATGGAGAAATCTCCCTGGTTGCTAATAAGATGCGGGGTCCAACGCCCAAGTGCACAGATGAATGGGCTCGCGGGCGCTGACGCGGCCCCCGCGCGCGCTGGCCAATCCGCGCGCCGCACACAAAGCAGGGGGCGGGGCCTGCGCTCCGGGCGAACAATGGAGCCGCGCTTTGCAAACGGTTTGAAAAATCAGCCTCAGACCGAGAATTAATGTCCTCCAAATAAATAAATCAATTAAAAATTACGTGCTTCTCGTCTCCCTCGGCCAGAAAATAATAATGCATTTCTTGATTGGCTTGCTTTGTTTGGAATTAATTAACACGGGAGGGGGTACTTATGGATGGGGGCGGAGAAAGCCTTAACTTGACTCGCATTGACTCTTGCTGGTCTATATCCGCGTCTGTCTCTAGCCACTCTCTCCCCTCCCCCATCTTCTCTGTGTGTTTACGTGTATAAGTGTGTACGCGAGTGTTAAAGACAATGGATAGGATTTGTGTGCTAGCAGCTTTTTTTTTCCCTCCGCGTTTCATAAGGGTTTCACAGTGCGCAAGGATTTTGGGGGTTTTGTTTGTTTTTTTCTTTCTTTAAACTGCTGCAATTGGTAAATCGTCCCACACTGAAAGGTATTTAAACCACGAAGATCGAATTTCACCTAGCGAGATCTCCAGTTGGAATTAGGTCTGTAGGCCAGATGTGGGAAATGCAAAAGCAGCAAACAGCCTAAGCCATGCTTCTTCCTTTCTCCCAGAGGCGTGAAATAAAATATTTTAAAAATGTTCCTTGGAGCGCTTCAAATCGCGTCTCTCCGGCTATTCCAATTAGCGATCACTTTTCTAAAAAACACAGTGAGGACCATTTGCAGAAGATCGAAACTCGCTAGCATGTTACCGCTGTATGAAACGACATAATTAATTTCCCTCTGTGGTAAAACGAGACGGAGCCTTGAGTGTACGAATCCATATTTACAGTTGGGAGACAGCTACTCTCGTCGACATGAGTTGTTTTCCCAGCTTGCTGCCAACAGCGGAGGGACTCTCATTTTGAACTTGTCCGTGCACAGCATCAAGTGTGCTCCAGGAAGAGAGGCAGCAGCGAGGAAAGTCTACTGAGTCCTAGTCTCAGAAGAAATCGCCTGCACTGTTGAGAGACAGCAAGAAAATCCCTGGAGACTCCACGTCTAACCCAGGCTAAGGCTCTACAGCGGTGTGTAGGATATCTCTCTCGTTCACTACATCCCTTACCACCAGACGCTTTTAGTGTGTGAGAGAGCAGGCGTTGATTTAATGTATCTGGAAGGGAGAAGGGATAGAGGACGCAACTTAATACACATTCATCTACCACCCATATTTTCGCTCATGAGAAAATCCAAACCATCTTTCGGCGTTTGCATTTAATGACTGTGCAACGTGAACGATGGAGGCGAGAATCAGTCGAGGGAATGGTTCGTTTCTCTCGGTGTTGGCTCGGAATGGTCAAACAGTTTTATTTTCTGTTCATTGTAGGGAAATAGGTCACACTTTGAGTGAAAAGGACAGTTGGTTCAAGCCAATAACCCTTTGTTCAAGTGCTGTTTGACAGTCACTGAGCAGAACATCGTTGCGTCAAGTTTCATCTCCTGACTGTCCAGTACCTTTAGATACATTATTCAATCCCGAAGTCATATTCCACAGAGCAACTGGAAGGAACATTTCGTCGAAATGCATCTTGCCAACCAACGTGTTAGCACCCGTAAGGAAGCCTGCTGGCCTGGCCCGAGAACCCAGCAGCCAGGATGGACGCGAATCCCTCATTAGCAGTTCCAACTTGAAAAGCCAACTGGGCTGATCCAATACCACCATCCAGGAGATTCCCAAAAGCTCAAAAGGCAATCTGTGCACCCACCCCCACGGGAACCTTGCCCCTTCCTCTGCGTCTCCCTCCGGTTTTAAATTGGTGTGATTGCTAGTTCGCTTTCGGATTTTTTCTCCCAGACATTCGGGGGCTGCTTTTATAGCTCCTTTGTTAACAGGCTGTCGTGCAGCTTTCCCCCCCTTTTCTTTCTCCGATGCCTATTTGCCTGGTATCGGCTCGTCTCCGGGGCAACCGCGGGGAAGATTCGGAGCCCGAGGCGCCGGGAGGGGGAAGGGGCGGAGCCCGGCGGTGTGGGGGCGGGGAGGGGCGCGAGGGGAGGGGTGCAGGGAGTGGGTCAGGAGGAGACCCCAGGACCCACGCCGAGCAGATGGCCGTGTCGAGGCGGAGCCCATGAGCGTCAGGGGAGCGGGGGAGCCAATCCCTCCCTGCAGCAGCGCGGGAGCGAGCCAACGAGAGTAAACACGCGGGCTGTCCCCCTGTGGTCCCTATTTTGCAGCTGAAGACGTGATTTCCTTTGGTTAAGGAAACGCATCGCCAGTGTGGTTGGAAAGCTGGTGGTCCCCGGGAGAGCGGGTGGAGAGGCGGGTTTGGGCCGAGCTCTGAAGTCTCCCTCTCCCCTTCCTCCCTTCCCACCCAGACTCAAGCACCCCCTAAGCCTGGCGGGGGTGGAAGAGGCGGGTGGATGGGAGAGAGCGGGGCGGGGCTGGGAAAAGGGAAGAGATTGACTCTTGCTATGAACCATAAGGAATGCTAGCAAACTAGTGGAGCTGCTGGTCTTTATGTGCTAGAGTTCCCCCAACAGTTTGGTGGTCTCCCCGTGGAGTTAAGGATTTCGGGGGTGGGGGGAGAATCCAGATGCATTTACATAAGTGAGATTAAAGAATCCAGGACATTAAAAATAGGAAAGTAGAGCCTGGAGCCAACTCGACAGGGGGGAAAAGAGACTTTTATTCTCCATTTGCGCTCTTTATGGAGGGATGTGGTGTGTACAAGCAGACAGTCTTAGTATGCAATCCAGGCTGGCCTCCAACCTTTTGCAGCCCAGGCTGCTCTAGAACTCATGCTCCACAGGGTCAACTTCTTAACTGCTGGCCACTAACAGGGGTGTGCCATTACTGCCTGTGGAACAATAGGTAAAGGGTGCTTGCCCTCAAGTTTGAAAACTTAAGTTCCATCATCCCAAGACCCAGATGGTGTGTAGACAGCACCAATTCCAGAAAAGGTTCCCTGACCTTAATATGCACTGAGGGGACATACCCTCACTGCTGGCATACACTGCAAGAAAAATTAAATGTAACACGATGTAATAATTCGTACACAGTCTTCCTTAAGGGTAAAATCGAGTGTGTTTAAGAGGTCTCAAAGTTATTTTTCCATAAAGCATTAGCATCTAAACTTTAGAGATCATTGTACAATACCTTGAGGGTACGCTTTATGTGAGAACCTTGCCCTGTAGGACAAGAAAGACAAAGACAGTCCCTGATCTCTGGGTGCTTACATTCAGCCAATCAATCTATTGAGCTTGAAGTCTCTCATTTGCCAGGGGAAGACATGAGGCAACCAATAAGGAAGAAGCAGCAAACCTCAGTACTTCCAACATGGCGAAAGGGAATCGTCACAAACACGTAAAAATGTGAGGTTAAATCGCTATGCTGCGAGGGAGAACCCAAGGCGTGCTAAGAAAGTATAATACAGACAGAAGAGTTAAAGAGCCTTCCGAATGTGGCATTGAAGTGGATGCCTAAAGAGGAAACAGGATTGAGCTAGGGAAAGAGGCAAAGAGAGAGATGCAGAGGTGCGAATAACCCCTGAGGAGAGGGGAGAGAAGAGTTTGTGGTAAGAGATGGATGGGAGGTGCACACCGATGCATCTAAGATGCACCACAGCAGAAATCAGAGGTCAGGATGGTTTAAAATGTCAGTGTAAGAAGAGCACTGTCCCTGCCAGCACGAGTTCAAATTCTAAACACTAAAAAGTCAGCCCAGGTGCTCCAGTAAGCCCAGTGCGGGGGGGGGGGGGGGGGGGGGGAGATCTCAGGGACTTCCTGGCTGCCAGCCTAGCTCCGGGTTTAGTGAGAGAGTAATAGGCACCTGATTATAGAGAGAATATCTTGTGTATTGTATGGATATACCACCTGTCAATTAAAAAGCCTCTGGTTTAGGCAGGAAATGGGTGGCGGGACCCCTGGGAGGCAGGAAGAATTCTGGGATAGGGCCAGGTGCTGGAGATTCACCTGGGAAGATTGGAAGTGAGGGGACACAGTGTACCTGAGCTCAGGAAACCAGCCCTATGGGAGAATGTAGATTAGAATACATGAGTTATGTTTAGTTATGATCTAATCAGAAAAGAGCTTAGCATTATGGCCAAGGTATTTGTAAATATATTTTGAGTCTGAGTCTTATTTCTGGGAATAGGGGGCTGGGAGGAAGAACCAGGCCCAACTTCTATATCTGATAACTCCTCTGAGATTTACTCATTTATGCACATGAGCATGGGCCTTCTGTATACCAGTGCATATACCACACTCACCCATGTATACAGCACTACACACGCACACGTGTACACACACACACACACACACACACACACACACACACACACACTTGTTTATAAAAGCATGGGATAGTAAGAATTCTAAGTGCAAATATTTTCAGAATCCAGGTCATAAGAATATGCAACAGATAGCAGGTAGGGTCCAAAAATCATGCTGAGTGACTTCTACTATAAAAGGATGAGCAGAAGAAGAGAGACCAAAGGAGACTGAAAAGAAACTCTGCCAAATGCTAGAGGTAATCAAGTAAAAGAAAGATAGACATTATTGTGTTTTTCCTTTTCTTTTTCCAAATGAAGCCTTACTCTGTAGTCCAGGCTGTCCTCGAACTCACTGTGTAGGTCAATGTGTCCTTGTGTTCTCAGCAATCTTCTTACCTCTGCTTGAAATGCTGGAATCACAGGCATAAACTACCATATCCAAACTTCTAGAACAGTTTTTGGAGTATGCTGAGAAAGGACGTGTGTTTAGTGTAAATGGAATACACTGTTTTTTTTTTTTTTTTTAACGCTTGACAGAGCAAAGAGTTCAGAGGGACAGGGCAAATTTTGTTTGTTGCCTTGAATAAAGATATTAGAGCATGTTTGATGGACTGGAAATGATTTCAGAAGAAAGGAAAATGTTATAAAGACAAGGGAGGAAAGACCGTGGACGGGGCTGAGGAGATGGCACAGTTGGTACAGTGCCAACCCAGAAAGGAAAAACCAGTGTTCAGATCTCTAGTGCTCATGTAAATTCCCTGCACACATCTCTTCCTCAGTGCTGGGGGCAGGAAGGGAGAGAAAGGCGATCTCCTGTAACACATTGGCCAGTCTGTCTAGACAATCATAGATCTCCAGTTTCAGTGGGCAACACTGTTTCAAAAAAATAAGAGAGGGAACCGGTCAAGGAAGACAACATCAACCTCTGATCTGCACATGCAGGCATACACCTATAGGAACATGTGCATTCCCCACGAATATGCACACTGCAAAAATGGGCTAATGATATTCTTGAAAGGGTAAGAGGGGGAGAAGACATACATACATATGTATATTAAACTAAATGTATATCTTGTTGCGACTTGTTCACAAGAGTTCAAGCAGTCTTGAGCTCTTAGCCGAGGATACCCTTTAACTATTGATCCTTCTGCCTCACTCCCTACGTGCTGGGATCAAAGACATGCACCACTTTACCTGGCTAAGAAATTAATTGATTTTTTTTAAAAGAAACTGGGTCATTTGAAGTACTAAGGAAAAGAGGGTAGACATTTCCTAGTGGAAAAAATGAGGAAAAACTCCCTTCTGGTGGTTTCTCTTTTCTCTGGATGTCAGGAGCTAAGAGTTAGGAGACTGGAGAGATTGGAAGTTTGGTTGTGTTTTAGCAGGTGCAGAAAGCGATTGGAAGGTGCCCTGTGATGTCCAAGCGCTTACCGGACCACCTTAGAGAATCAGTGAGTTTTCAGTTGAGTTGCACACAGCCTTTCTATCGAACACGAGTGTCAATCAACCTCCCAACCTACTCAAGCAAGGAACAGAAGGTGCACAAAATAAAGCACAGATGAAAACGGCATTGCTGTTACTGAGCTCAGCTTGGTTAGTTCTGTATGATTTTACACAGGTGTGTTGAAAGGCGGGAGGGAGGGACTCACTGTGTGCTCAGCAACCACAGTTGGAGCAAGCGTTCAGCTTGCCTTTTACCTTTAACTCCTTGGGATTGGACCATTCACTGTAGTGGGGAATTTTCTGTGTGTGTTTTTCCTTCCAGGCCCCAAGCTCCCAGAAATAACAACTCTGGGACTCAAATATACTTATAAATACCTAAGCCGTTTATCTGGGCATGTTCCCCAACTGTTTTATAGGTTAATTATCCTGTTATTCTATTCTAAGTTCTGCCACATGCCTGGTTACCTGGTCCTTAGTTACATGAGACCGTCTTCCTCTCTGTTTGGGGCATGGCTCTATCCCAGAATCCTTTCTGCCTACTGGATGCCCCACCTTCTATTCTGCTCTTTCCTATAGGCCATAGGTCTTTTTTATTGACACATAGGTTTTTTATTTTTAAATTGACACATGATGCCATCATCGGTACACAATAGATTTCATCTCACAGACAGATTTAGAACTGGTATTTGACAGGGAAGGAAATAGAACAGTGTGTTAACCATTGTTCATTGAGGGTTCCCTGGTTTCTCTTCTCTATTAAGAACCTGTAAGAGCTCAAGTAAGGTACTGTCACACAGTAAAATAGTAAAGGCACACAGTAGGAACTTTATTGGGCTTTAAAACTGGTGTGAAACTTGCACCTCTCTAATTTTATGGTTTGCTGCAGTGTAACATACTCACAGCCCATGTCACTCATGGAAGAGTCCTACAGTTAGGAAATTCAGAATAGTGGCTTATCTGATCTGAAGAAGCAGGGGCTAGGAGGTCTACAAGAATAAAGTTAGTCAGGCAGGGGTAGCACATGACTTTAATCCCAACACTCAGGAGGCAGAAGAAGGAAAATCTCTGAGTTTGAGGCCAGCCTGGTCTATAGGGTGACTTCTAGGTCAGGCAGGGCTAAAACAGAGAGACCTTGTCTCAAAAACAGAACAAAAACAAACAAAAAGAATAAGGTTTCTGGGGGCTGGGGATTTAGCTCAGTGGTAGAGCGCTTACCTAGGAAGCGCAAGGCCCTGGGTTCGGTCCCCAGCTCCGAAAAAAAAAACCAAAAAAAAAAAAAAAAAAAAGAATAAGGTTTCTGGAACTTTGGATCGCCTTCATATATATATATATATATATATATATATATATATATGTATATGTATATATATATATATATATATGTATATGTATATATATATATATATATAATTTGGTACAAAACCACTGTAACCTCATGTCTGCTAAGAGCATACCAATTGAATTAGCAAGCTTATTTTATATCAGAAAAGATGAAAGGAGAATGGGGTGGATTTTAGACCAGTGGGAACAAGACCCAAGGAAAAATTTTAAACATTTCTCCAGAAAACTCTGGGATTTCCCTTCCCCAACCCCCATTGCCCTTGGTGGCAGAGCAAAGTGACTCATTGTATAGCCAAGCTCCTGTGATCTTATCACTGTACGGATCATCTTGGCCTTAAACGCCCAATGATCCTCCTGTCTCAGCTGACAGAATGCTGGACTCACAGAGTAAACTACCACACCTAACTGTATAGAAATTCTGAATCAAAGCCCAGACACAATAGCATCTCTTAGAATATGCTATACTGACTTTCTAGGAACCGGCCAGAAGTATTCCCTGCACGCCCTTGGAGAAAATGACTTGGAAGGGAAAGTAGGCACCGTTTCTCTTTCAACTTGTTTTCCTAGAAGAACAGTAGGCTGAATATTGATAAGCAATCTCCATTTTCACTAAAAGGATCAGGTTCCTCCTCTTACCAAGTTACCTAGATGTCTTTCCCATTGTTCTAATAGTGTACTCCAAGCTGGCTAGCCAAAATTCAAGGAACGAAGTTCACATGATTAAAAAAACAAAATAAAACAACAACAACAACAACAGGACTTGACTCTTCAACAGGAAACTATATGAACTGGGAAGCAGGTAATTTTTCAATGTTATGTTAAAGTTATAAATACTTTCAGATGTTAAAAGGGAAGTAAGGGCTGGAGAGATGGCTTGGAGGTTAAGAACCCTTGCTGTGCTAGCAGGTTTAATTCCCAGCATCTACATGGTGGCTCATAACTTTCTATAACTCCAGTTCCAAGGGATCTGACATCCTCCTCTGCTCTCCACACACACCAGGCATGTGCAAGAGTACTCAAATAAAAAAAATGAATAAATCCTTAAACCAAAACATAAATTAAATAAGTGACTAAAATTAGGTATTTAAGCTGTTAACGGCCTAGAAACTAAAGCATAACATTATATCAAACATTTTCTTATGATTTCGATTTATAATGCCATTTTTAAAAAGACATTTGTTACAATAAATACATTTTTCTTGCCTCCACCTAAGGGAGAAAGGGTTCAAACCTAGGACCTTGTACATTTTAGCAAGTACTCTCTACCAGTGAATTACATCTCTAACCCAATTAAAAAAAATTTAACTGTTAGTTGTAGTGATCCAAGTTTGTAATCCCAAGGAGGGTTAGGGAGGAGGAATATATATATATTCATAGCCAGCCAGTCCTAGATCAATCTAGGATTTCATAATGACTCTCAATTAAAAAAAAATTAATCTTCCCCTAATCAGAATCTCAGCAAGGTTCCCTTGTTTGGTGGACGTTTCATTGACTCAAACATTGTGTTAGATAGACATTATCACAGAACAATTGGTAAGACACCATCCTTCTTAGCTTTAGTTGTTAACTTCACACATACAAGAATTATCTGAAAAGGAAGTCTGATTTGAGGAATTGGCCTATTGGACATTGTGTTTATTGTTAATTGATATAGGAGGGTCCTGCCCACTGTGGGTGATACCATTCCCTAGGCAGGTGGTCTTGGGCTATTTAAGAAAGCTAGTTTAGCAAAGCTTAAGTCTTCCATTGAGCCTCTATTGTTCCTGCATGAGTTCCTGCTTGTTGCTGGCTTTGCTTGGTGATGGACTGTGGCCTAAATGTTTTAAGTCAAAATAATCTTTTCCTCCCTAAGTTATTTTAATCAGAGTATTCTATCACAGCAACAACAACAACAACAAAAGTAACCTAGGATACACAGACTTCCATGTGTTCGACAGATACTTTGGTTACACTATAGGTACAGTTTCGGTCCACTTCCCTCTGCTTTCAGTCAAGTCCTTGGTGTCTTAAACATGGATTCCTATGTGTTGTTTCTTGTCCCTTTGAAAAACCATTGATTGAGGTTTACAAGAATAAAAATAATTGAGTGGCAAGGAAGAGAATGGAATCCCCATAGTATGATTTCTTTGTCTTCAGGAAACCTCAGTGAGAGAGACCATGCCAAGTCACGGTTTTCTTTCTTGAACATTTCTGGTATTCTCTACCAACTTTGGAATAAAATTGAAGTCAAAATTCATGATGCTTATTGCCTAAATTACTTCCTGGGTCATCTATTCTCTCTCTAGAAAACTGTATCTTTCTTGTTCTGCTTCTGAAGTAACCCACCTTGTGTGTCTTCCAACGCTTTATCACATCCCACGGACTCCATTGATAGAGACTGTCTGGGTCACTGACCTATAAATTCTAACTCTTGCCTGTAGTTGATTTAAATTTCCCTTTAGCCAAAAACTGGAATTACAAGATTTTAATATTAACAGATCATTACTGAAATTCTGAAACCTTTAAGGAAGCCATATCTCCATCAGCTTTTCTCTCCTTTCTTTGCAGAAAGTGCAGCTTTTCAGGAGAGAGGCTTGACTTTGAACTCTCAACTTTTGAACTCTTCTTGGTCTGCTTGTCTGACTCCACTACAGCAACGGTAGCATTGCGTCGGCTGCATTTCATATCAAAATGTGTCTCTGAGAGGGAGACAAGAGGAAGTGATGGTTACCAGGAAGATGTTCCCTCCTCAGTTTGTCATTGAGACTAGTTTTCTCCTGAGTCAGAGCATCTTTTCCTTGTGATGTTTCCTCGTGCTAACAATTCACTTAGCAGCTTTCTCTGCTGCTGTTGCCTCTGTGTCTAAATGTCCTTCGGGCTTTGACCTTAAACTATACAGTGGCCAATAGTTAAATAAAACTAGATAGTAATTTCCCCTGAATGTGAATTCCTGTTCTTTAGCCAGAGGAGAAAAACAAAAGACTCCAAATCCTGCAAATTTTCTTCCACAATATTGACATTAAAAAAAGAAAGTAATAATTTGGGAATCTCCAATGATTGAAGAAAGAATCATTATACTTAAAATGTCACAATTTTTGACAATCATTTTCACTTTATCATCCTTTTACTAGAGCAGTCAAAGGATTCATTCAATTTGGTAGGTGGGGGGAGGGATTAAAAATTATTTCACATTATGCAAATATCTAGTTTAGGCAATAATTGTAGTTTAAATTTCTACTGAGAGTCCATCATTACTGAATATTTAGCTAATTTGAGAATATTTAATGAAACATCAAAGTGGGTTTTGTGATATTATGAAGATATTGACATAATTCTGAACATAGTGGGTGTCTACGCATATGAAGCTGAGAATGTTGATTCCCATTGACACTGAATCAGAACTCATGGAAACAAACAATTCTCCTTTGAAACTGTCACTTTTGGGCCGCCCATCAAACCAATGCGGATGATGGTCAAATCAAATCAAATCGAGAACTCTTTGCATCTTGTTTGTCCCTTGACATAACTGAGAGGTGGGTGCATCTGCTGAGTGACTAGCTCTGTCAGGTTGGTCTATGGGCATGTCTGCAGATAGCTTTTTGGTTGCTGGAGAGATCAACCTACTCTGGTCACCTGAGCTCTGTAACAAGAGTAGCTGAACACAGGCCTAGGATCAAGCTAGTAAACTCTGCTTTTCCTTCATGGTCTCTGCTTCAGCTCTTGCCTTCCGGTTCCCTTTGAGTTCTTCAGTGATGGGCTATAGCCAGGTAGTGAAATAAACACTTTGTTGCCCAAGTTGGTTTTGAAGTTTCTTGGGGCAACAGAAAACAAACTTGGACACAAACATGTAATTAACTCTGGGAGCCTCTTATATTTTTGTGCTGTTCCCAGGACTTTTTTTTTTCTTGTTAAAAGGAAAAAGCAATTGTCTTGATACTTTATAGTTCTGTGTGTCTGTTTTGTCTATTTTTTGAGACATAGTCTCAAGGAACCTAGGTTGGCCTTGAACTCACTATGTCTACTATGTGTCCTCTCCCCACTCAAGTACTGAGTTACAGCCATGGGCCATCTGAAGGTGGCTTGTAGTTGCATTAAATAAATGAAACAAATTTCATCTGACCATTATTTGAAAGTTGCTGGGACATACTTGCCATCTAGTAATCTAATGACCCTAGAGGCTAAAGCAGGAGTGTTTGAATTTGTCTAGGCAGTATATAGTTGGTAGTTGGAAAGAAAATGTCCCCATGGGCTCATAGGGAGTAGTGCTATTGGGAGGTGTGGCCTATAGGAGTAGTTTTGCCATTTTGAAAGCAAGTGTGTCACTGAGGGTGGACTTCTCAGAGGTTCAAGCCAGGCCTAGTGTATCTCATCCTCTTCCTGTTGCCTGTGGATCCAGACATAGAGCTCTTACTCCCACTCCAGTAACTATGTCTGCATGTTAACATGCCCCCCCACCTTGATGACTATGGACTAGTCAGCTATAAGTCAACTGTAAGCTAGCCCCAGTTACAAGCTGCTGTAGTCATGGTATCTCTTTACAGAAATATAACCCCAGGACACTGCCTTAAAATTAAAAATAATCAGAATAATACAAAGATTTCTAAGGTGAACTGGTGGTGGGAGGAAGCTTCTTGTTGGATTTGGATAAAAAAAGCAGGTATATGGTGGGATAATGCATTCTGTAGCCAAGAACCCAGCACATAAAACATCCCAAGAAGCACCATGTTTCCTCACTGGTTTGTAATTTAAAATACAGAGTGTCAACACGTACCTCTGAAGAGACATTGATGGTGAAAAGGAATAAAACTCTGTGGAAAAGAGCACCACCATGGAACACATCGTGCAAGGGTAGCAAGTGAATCTAGGAGAGTTCTGTCTCCAAGAAGAGAAACAAGGGAGGCCTAAATGCTCATTTGTAAAGGAAATATTTGAAATGTAAACCCCCCCCCTCCTTTTTTTAACTGTTCTCTTGGGAAGCATTCACATAGAAATTCAGGAAAAGATGGCTGGTATTATCAAAAGTCTTATTGGGGTCAAGGGGAGCAGAAGAAGCCCCAGTGAATGTGTAAAGGGGCAGATAATGTCCAGAGTGAATTGATATTGTTGATATGGGCACCACCACGTCAAGGAACCGAATGCCTCACACCTATGGAAATGATAAAGCTTCTGTGGATCAGGCTCAAAGAAATGGCAAAGTCTTCCACTAGCCCGGGTACCAACGTTGACAACTGATTGCTCTGACTGCTCATTAGTTAATGCCAGTATAGACTTAGTACGCCTGCATATTTACAGCTTAAGGTTGGGCCCCTACAAAGACCTCCCACTCAGACAAGCTAGCCCTAGGTGGTGGTTTGAATGACAATGGCCCCTGAGTACAGACTGATTTGAATGCCTGCCCTCCACCCCCAGTTGGTGAATCTGTTTGGAAGGATTAGAAGGTGTAGACTTGGAGGAGGTGTGTTACTGGAGGTGTTCTTTAAGGTTTAAAAAGTCCCCACAAAGGGGTTGGGGCTCAGTGGTAAAGTGCTTGCCTAGCAAGCGCAAGGCCCTGTGTTTGGTCCCCAGCTCCGAAAAGAGAAAAAAAAAATAGTCCCCACAATTTCCAAGTAGAATCTCTGTCTGCCTAGTGCTTGTGATCAGATATAAACTCTCATCTCCTTTTACAGTGCCTACCTGCCCACTGCCATGTTCCCTGGCATGATGGCCATGGACTCACCCTTGGAAACTAAGCAAATCCTCAATTAAATACCTTCTTCTATAAGTTGACTTGCTCATGGTGTCTCCTCAGCAATAAAGCAGTAACTAAGACACTCTTTTCTTTGTGCTATACATAATAAACACTTGTAGTTCGGGGGTTGTGTTACAGTTGGTGGCTTCCATCAAAGCGAGCACAGCCCATGAGCCCATCTGATTCCAGGTTTTCTCTAAGACTGTCCTTTCTTAGGACATTACCTTATGACATTCCATATCACCCCAGTTAGCTTTCCAGGATGAAGCCAGGCAGGTCTTGGGCAGCCCTTGAAAGCACAGCTGTAGTAGAACCTGATTTCATGGAATGCTGTCTCTTTCCTCCAGCAAGCCTACCATTCTTATGAGAAAGGTGCTCTCCCTCGAACACCTCATCAGAGTCTTAGTCCAGAGAGTGAGCAGTGCGGTATTAATGCTAAACAACAAATAGAGAAATTTGCATTTTTTAAAAGTTCCATCCTTCTCACAGAAAATCCAGGTGGGGTAATGAGTTTTCTTCAGATCCCCACCCACCCACCCCCAACCGTCTGTCTTTTTTTTTTTCCTGAGTGTTAATTAAAAATCTTGTTAACAACAATGTGTGAATAATGTGTTTACCTCTGAATTTCTTTGGGCAGAGGTTTACTATGTATATGCAAATTTTATTTCTGCCCGCTTGCTTTCCTTCCAATTTTGAATAAAATGGTTGAAAAGATAATTTGTAATAATTACAATCCTCAGAGCTGTTATTGTTCTCGTCATCAAAGTCTTTGAAACCCATGAATGTACCAGGGAGCAGAGCTACGGATGAAATAACAGTTTTGGAATCGAATAAACTACACTTGGAGTCCAAGCTTTGCTATTGTCTTGCTTGTAATATGAGGCTAGGTGACATTTTCCCTCAGTGAGACATAGGGATGGTAGTCGTATTCTCTCTCAGAGCCTTGAGGGATTGATTCTAAGGATCTATATACAGGAAACTCTCCTCTACAAGGTTTACATCATTAAATGGCTGCAAATCAGACTCCAGCTGCATGGGTGGAAGGGTTAGCCTGGGAATACCAAGTCCCGACAGAATTTGAAGACCCATGAAACAAAATGCTATCTTCTAGCAACTTCACAGCTTCCAAAACGATTTAAAAGTCGTTTTATGACAAGATACATACTGAAGCCTAACCAAGAATGTCACTTTCTCTAGATGGCTCTTCTTCATGGCTCTGACCAAACACCTGACAAAATGCCATTTTCTGAAGGAAGGGAAGTAAAATTCTCTGCTCGCCTGGCTTGCTCTCTTTCCATTTTAATTCAGTTTGGATATACTAGACCACTGTATGGTGTCACATATATAGGGCATCTACTGGCTACTTCCATATTGCTATTCATTATTGAAGGAAGTCAAACAGGACAGGATCTTGGAGGCAGGCGCTGCTGCAGAAGCCTTGGAGAGGCGCTTCCTCTTGTCTGCTCAGCCTACTTTCTTATGGAAGTCAGCTGGGCCATCCCCTATCCATCCCTAATTAAGAAGATGCTTTGCAGTTGGATCTCATAGTGGTGTTCTGTCAACTGAGTTTTCTCTGAAGACTCTAGCTTGCATCAAGTTGAAACAAAAGCAGGTAGTAGAATGTTTGACATAGGAGAGCCCGGTCTATTGTGAATGGTACTGCCCCTGGGCAGGTGGTCCTGCAGTTGTATAACAAAGCTGACCGAATGAGCCTTGGGGAGGAAGACCTTCGGCAGAATTCCCCCATGGCTTCTGTCTCAGTTCCTGCTTCTGGGTTCCTGTACTTAGTTAACTCCTGCCCTGACCTCTTTCACGATGGACTCTAAGTTGAGAAGTGAAATAAACCTTTCTGTCCCAAAGTTGCTTTTGGTCATGGTCTTTGTCACAGCAACTAAAACTAAGACAGGGTGGGTCTTCACCACTCTAATGGGTTGGTCTAGTGCTGCTAAATACTGTATCCCAAAGCCTGGTTGCTCCAGGACAAGCAGATCCTCATGTAAACCAGCTTAGAGTGTATAAACCTTGCCCCTCAAGTTATCCCTGATTGGCTAATAAAGATGCCTACTGCTGGTAGCAGGGCAGAAGAGAAGTAGGCAGGGATTGAGGTTCTAAAGCTTGGAGGTCTTGGTCAAAGACCAGGAAGAAGAGAAGGAGAAGGAAGAAGGCACCATAGTGTAGGTGAATCGTGAGCACAAGGCCAGGAAGGCCAGGCTGTTGGAGTAGGAGAGGCCCAATAAGAGTATGCCAAATGATATCTTGGGGGTTATAGATAGGGAAGTAGACAAAATAGCATAGAGGGTTGGTAACTGCCTGACTCTCTGCTTTTAGGCTTATTATTAATCTAAATAAAATCTATAAATTTTATTTGGGAACTATATGATCGATGTGGAGTAAAAACCCTAAATAATATTTACCACCACACCATACAGTTAGACCTCTCTGGAAACACTTTCACAGAGACACTCAAAGTGATTTCAAGTTCAGCCAAATTGATCATGCCAGCTGTGATGGCTACTCCTGGTTGTCCACTTGATTATATCTGGAATGAGCTACAATCCAGAAATGGAGGGCACACCTGTGATCCAGATCCTTGTCAGAAGATACAGGCTTCTGACCCGGATCTTGGCATAGGATGATACATGCTTTTGATCCAGATCTAGAGGCATAGTAATCATGAAAAGCTTAGGCCCAGGCAAGGAAGTACATGTCTTTAATCTCAGGAGACAAGGCAAGCTGATCTCTGATTTCAAGGCCAGTCTGGGGCAGAGCAAGGTCCAAATCCATGTGTAGTGGTACACACCTTTAATCTGGGACATACCTTTTACTGGAAGCTTATATAAGGACAATGAAAGGAGAGGAAGGCTCTCTCTTCTTTGCTTGTTTGGACTTACTTGCCAGCACATCTTTTGGAACCTACTTCTTCAGGATTCTAGTTGATACAGAAGGCCCAACTGAAACATCTAGTCTCATGGGACTGAGAAGCTACTAAATTCTTGGCTTTCCTATTAACAGCTGGGCAATGTTGGGTTAGTTAGACTGCAGACTGCAAGTCATTCCAATAATTACCCTTAATATGTAGAGACATTCCACAATTCTGTGACTATAGCCAACCCTGACTAATATACCAGTTTTGCCCATCAAGTTTAAGAACCTCAGAACTTAAATAAGATCAGAGAGGGCAAATCTTCTTCTCCTCATATAGAATCCCCCTCTATCATCCAGTTCAACAAATGATGACCAGCCCAGACCACAGCCTTACCACACCAGGGTGATAATGTTAGGTTCTTTGTAGCCATTGTAGTCCCTGGAGGAAAGTTACCAACTTTTAGACCATGCTTATATAGAAAAGCAGACGTAAAAGTGGCATGTGTGGAAACAGGGCTCATAACAATACCCATAAAATCCCTCAGTGCTTCTGTTTCAAATGAGCCTTTATAAAACCTATAGCCTTTATATAAATACAGAAAACTAAGCAGAAGGTGGATACAAAGAAAAATAAGTCCTCTGGGTTTTTAACATCACCAAATAGCACTGTACTTTGAAAATTCTTATTTATTCTTTTTATACCTTGAGTCGGAGTCTCAAGTTGGCCTCAGGCAGTCCTTGCCTCTCTGTCCCCTGTATCTGAGAATTCAGGCACGTACAACCATGCCTGGCTTCCCATTAAAACTGTGGTTTGTTTTGTTTTGTTTTGTTTTGTTTTGTTTTGTTGAAACAGCCTGTTTATGTAATCTTGGCCAAGCCTCAGATTCACTGCAATCTTCCTGCAAGCTTTGCCTCACAAGAGCTAGAAATTCAGGCCTGCATTCCCCAAACCAGCTTCATGAGCACACACACACACAAGCAAGGGAGAGAGAGAGAGAGAGAGAGAGAGAGAGAGAGAGAGAGAGAGAGGGAGGGAGGGAGAGAGAGAGAGAGAGAGAGAGAGAGAGAACATGCAACATATATTTGTTCATTCATGTGCACACATATGTGATCTTTCTGTTTTATTCTTTTGATACACGGTCTCTTACTGAATCTGGAGCTCTCCATTTTCCTAACAGGCTGGCAGCATGGAAGATTTCCCCTGAATACATATAAAACAATCTCATTCTTTTTAAATAGCCATGTCATTTTTCGTTGTTCATACAGAAAATGTTAAAATTTATTTAGTTGGTGAATATTTAGGTAATTTTATTTTCTCTATTCTATCATTAATACTCATATATGTATTTGTCCACATGCCTAAGTCTTCCTGCAGGACGGGTTGTTAGAAATAGCATTGTTTCAGTTGGGTGTGGTTTTTCTTCACGGTCATCTCAGAACTGGAGATGCAGAGGCAAGATAACCTACTGTGAGTTCTAGACAAACCAGGGCTACACAGCATGACCCTGACTCAAGATAATGTTGGTATAGAGAAGTGACTCCGTTGGGACCAGTCACTACTCTTGCAGATAGCTGGAGTTTGGTTTCCATACCACATTGAGCAGATTACAGTTACCTGTAACTCCAGCTCCAGAATCCAGATGTTCTCTTCTGGCCCTCAAGAGCATGTGGGCACACTCATACAGAGACACAGACACAGACACAGACACAGACACACACACACACAGAGACACACACACACAGACACACACACACAGACACACACACAGACACATACACACAGACAGACACATACACACAGACAGACACATACACACAGACAGACACACACACAGACACACACACAGACACACACACACATACACACATACATACACAGACACAGACACACACAGACACACACACAGACACACATACATACATACACACACACACACACACACACACACACACACACACACACACACCCCAAAATAAAAACAAACTTAGAGGCATAGCATGCATTGTTAATATCAACATTCAGAAGCCAGAGGCAGGTGAATATCTCTGAGTTCAGGTCAGCTTGGTATATATATTGAAACCCTATTTTTAAAATATATATATATATATATATATATATATTTTAAAGATTTTTTCTTTTAAATTTAAAGGAAGTAGCTTTCAATATATTGGTGGCTGTTGCCAAATTAATCCAACAGAGACCGAAATCCTGTGATTGTTCATAGAGAATGGGACTGTGATTAAAATGCCTCTTTCTAATTCCCTTATCAGAACTACCACCTATCGATTGGCAATTTGCCTCTGATAGGAAGTCACATATAACATAATGAGTTTGTTATATTCTTTAATCTTTTTAATTTCCTTCCTCATCATTCTTCCATCGTCTCCTGTTGGATTATTTGTTTCCTTTTCATTATGGACTTAGGGAAAGCTAGTCCCTTTAAACTGCAGTGATCAGCATATTCCTACCATGTGTTGTGACTGTCTCCTTTCTCCCAACGTGGTATTTTAACATGGTCTTTAATAGGGACTACATCATTTTTCACTAAGTTAACATTTTTTTAAACTTAAAATCTCTAGTTAATTAATCAATCTGCTATTCGTGTATATATTTACATATACTTCATATAACTATGTAGCACAGAGGCCAGAACAGGATTCCCAGTGCCCTGGAACTAGAATTATAGGTGGGAATGAGCTGCTATAAGGGTGCTGGGAATCAAATGTGGGTCTTCTGCCAGAGACCTCAGCTGCTGAGCCATCGCTCATGTTTTCATGTCTTGCCTAATCAGTTGTTTATGACTTCTGGTTTTCAGTTTAGGAGTGACTTTGCTCCTTAAAAAAAAAATATATATATATATATATATATATATATATATATATATATATATATATATATATGCTCGTCTGCTTCTTCTTGGTACAGTGTTTAATGTTATAATTATCCATGCACTGTTTATTTTGATAGAGTATAGAGTAAAAATCTTGCTTGACTTTCTTTGCCTTGTGTCCTGCCGATTAGCCTGACATGTTGGTGTTATTGTGCACTAGTTTCCAGATAAACATGGGCTAGATTAGTCTTTAGTCCTTTCACCTCTCAGCTCTGAGATTACAGGCACATACTACCACACCTAACATTTATGTGGGTCCTTGGGTCCAAACTCAGGTTCTTTTGCATGTGCAGCAAAAGCTTTATTCACTGAGTTATCTCCATAGTTCCTAAAAGTTAAAACATTCCCAATCCTTCAGAAAATCTTCAGTAGTGTCTTCGTCACTATTATATTGCTGTGGAGAAATACCGTGACTAAAGAAACTCTTATAAAAGAAAGCATTTAATTGGGGATTTGTTTACTGGTTTCATAGGTCTAGTCCATTATCATCACGGTGGGAATCATGGTGAACATCCTGATCTGCAGATTGACAAAGTGAGAGACTTGGTCTGGTGTGGACTTTGGAAACCTCAAAGTCTACCCTGAATGGCACACTTCCTCTAGCAAGGCCACACCTCCTAATCCTTCTAATCCTTTCAAAAAGTTCCACTCCCTCTGACCAGGCTTTCAAAAAAATGAGCCAATGGGGACATTCTTATTGAGAACACCACAAATAGCTTTGCGGTTTACTAATTGCCACGCTCTGCTCATGTGAAGCCTGGGCTCAATCCAGCAAGCCTGTAGCACTCCATGCCTGAGGCGGCTGCATTTGAAAAGAGTACCACTGGAATCTGGTGCCCACTCACAGAGGCTAGAAGCAGCCCTCTTGGGATTGCCGGTGCCCCAGCTTTTTACTGAGGAAATTGATGCTTCCTTGGCTGACCCATATCTGCTCTGCTAAAGGACTTTTGGAAGAGAGCTTAACTCAGCATAAATTTGCCTGCTTGGCAGTCCCGTTTCTGTTTTAGCCAAGAAGCAAGGGGTTCATCAAGCCGAAGTTGAACCTTCAGCCTTCCTTGAAAAATCACAGTGGTTGCTGTAGGACTCAGCAAAGCCTTTGAACTTCTTAGGCATGCCAGGCAAATTATAACTTGGTTCCTGAGTGAAATATGAGTTTCTTTTTGAACTGCTTGGCATCCTGGGCACAGAGTTCCTGGGCTTCCATAACCGGGAGTATTTTGGTTCACAGTTATTGATGATGTTTATTGATTCCAGCTTCAACATACATCTTATTCTTACTTGTATAATTAGGCCAAGAGAACCTAGTCAATAAGTCTAGTCAAGCTAAAGTCAGATTACATAAGAATTACCAAGTGACTCCGGAGGAATCATTTTTAGAAACCCCAGTTTTTTGTTTACTGTCCAGGAAAACACCAGGTTTTCTAATCAACTGTGACAGCAATTCACGCAAATTCATGAATCATCTTTAAATATGACCTTTTAATAACACGGAAGCTTCTTTCACCAGTTTGCATATTTTTGAGTGCCTCTGAATTTCAGACTGCTTCAAGTATCGCCGTTCAAATGGTTCTCAACCTGTGGGTCACAGCCCCTTTAGCACACCTCTATCTCTAAAACTTTTGCATTGCCATTCATAGCGGTAGCCAAATTACAGTTACGAAGTCGCGAGAAAAACAATTTTATGATTACAGGTCACCACAACATGAGTAACTACAGAGTCATGGTATTAGGAAGGTTGAGAATCACTATGTTGGATTGGGTCATAAGAGGAACAGTGCTCCCAGAACCTGAAGGTGGCATCTTACTGTCTCACATCCAGGCGGACTTATAGTCAACCTTTCTTTACAGAAAGGAAAGGGTCAGCACCCAGCTCCTAGCTCCCGCTTGCCCGGACCCTCATTAAGCTATGACATCAACACCCATTCACTTTATATCACTCCCATTACTCTTACAGGGAATAGAACATTGAGATACTCCTGAATTACCAAGCTGAGAATCCCAAGGTACAGCACACAAATGTACAGTCCTCAGTTAAAATAGATAATTAACCTAACATAGTGCTTCTGGCTGAAAATCCAGCACTTGGAAAACTGAAGTGGGAGGATCGCTGTTAGTCTGGCTTGTTCTGTATTGTGAGTTCTAGGGATGTGTGCTTTAAGAAGTACAACCCTGTCTATGCAAACTATTATTAATAATAAAATAAATATGTAGTATTTTATAAATAGTACTAAAAATTAGTATTCTTTATTTTATTTTAAGATAATTTTAGTACACATATTAAGAGAGAAAGAAAGAGAGAGAGAGAGTGTGTGTGTGTGTGTGTGTGTGTGTGTGTGCCCGTGCATGTGTATGTCCACACACATGGGTGCGCGTGCAAGCAAGTATATACACACCATGTTGAAGTGTGGAGTTCAGAGATTAATTTATGGTTGGAGTCAGTATGGGGTAACTTAAACTGTGACTTTTCTTCAATCCTTCAGGGGTCAACATCCTTTGTGTGAAGTGCGAGATAGTTTCAAGTCTGGGTGGGTAGCATATTAGTTTCTTTGTAAGCTGCATCTAATACCGGAAGCTATGTTACATAACAGACATTTATTTTCTTGTGCTTCTGGCCCTCTGAGACTGTCTCTACCTCATGTTTGCACCCTGACTTCATTTGGATGCTACCATTCCTTGCTCTACCCGAGTCTCAGCTGCAATCCACACATGGTATCCCCATCTTCCCTCGGCATAGTTCTGTGACTCCTCTTCCTATGAAGACATCACTAGATAAGAGACAAACATCAGTCTGCTACACCCTTGTTTCAACATAATTACATCTACAAAGATCTCATTTCTAAATAGGGTCACTTATGGTAACGACGTTCTGAGTAGAAGTAAACTTTTGGGAGGCACCCTTTAAAACACAATAGGCAACCTTGTCTCTTTTACAGTAGTAAAGAATCCAGAGAATACATAGAAATAATTGCAATGCTAATATCTGAATTTTACCATAACCTTAAGCATACTCTTTTGTTGATGTGTATGTATGATTTGTTTTGATATGTCTTGGTATGTATCCCTGGTTGGCTTGAGACTTGCTATATATCTAGGCCATAACTCTCAGAGATCTACCTGCCTCTGCCCCTCAAAGGCTGACAAAGAAGTCTTTCTTCTGACTTTTACCCAGGAATTCAACGGAACACTCTTGGTTTGTAGATCCACAGTGTTAGCAGATAGGCAGAGAACTATAGGGTAATATTTCTTCCTCCTGCATAAGCACAGGAGCCAAATTCTGAGTCAACCTGTTTGTGATTTACATTAAGAAACTTTCACTTGATAACCCTATGTTCCAGCAGAGAGGAAACCAGGTTGACCCTCGATGAGACCTATTTGGACGCATCATTCCGTACTGTCCTCGCCAAACTTTTCGTGAGGATTTAGCTGTCAAGATTAAGGAGTGACGCAGGCTTAAATGAAGAACATGGCCTAAAGTCTGTGTGTTAAAGGCTTAGAACATCTCCCTCTGGGTTTGGTGTGCAGTGTGCCAAAAGTTTGAATATGCTTTGGGGAAGATTTTAAATGAAAGGCATCTTGTGACTCAATACTGCATGGCATTCTGGGAAGATGTTGTCAATCCCTAGACACTGGGCAGAGGCCAGATATTGAACATCTGAAAGGACTTTATCATCGAATGCTAAGACCCACAAAGGTATCCAGGGCCAAAACAATTTCTAAACTATCTGATTTATTGTGCAAATTGCTTCTAGTAAAAGGTATGCAATGTTACATGCAAATTTATTGTCAAGGGCTATGATTCTGTAGTTGACTTTTCTAATCACAGAGGCAAGATGTGCTCATGATAGACAAAAACAATGCCAAAATGAATAACAGAAAACCTAAAATTCCTCATAATCCCAATTCCCAGAGATAATTTCTGAAAAGATTTTGGTATTCATTTTTCCAACCATCTTCCAATGCACATGATTAGAAAGGCCAATTAAAGAATATTCAGTAATACACATTTTGCATGATTTTAAAGAGACTTTAAGAAAAAGCTTGTAAGCACAAAGAACATGAATGATTAAGTACGTATTATATTTAATTATAACTGAACTTCCTGTATGTTGATAGTAGGAGTTGTTGTGGTCTGGTTTCTCATGGCTGAGAGGTTTATTTCATTTTTAGTAAGTGCAGAAAGACTCAGTTTAAACATGCACAGTGAAGTCTCATTATTTCGAAAATGCTGTCTCCCTTGGGTTGTAGACAGACTACAAGTAGGCATCCACCTTCTTTGCTGACCTCAAAATTTTAACTTGGTTTATCATCTGCAGTACATGGAAAGGTGTCATCGTGCTGAGAATTGGGAAATTCTGTGAGCTAGGTTCAGTTTGATTTAGGGAGGACTTTACTGCCAGGATTGCAAGAGGGTTTTGTAATGACTACTGTGGTTTATGGACTTAATAGCCCAGAGCACAGTAACTGAATTATTACCACTCTTAGACAACATGGACATTTTTGTATGAGAAAATGGATAATCCTCTGTTTCTATACAGAAGTGGATAGGCAGTCTTCACACTTAGGATGTGTCTACAATATGCCAACATACTTTATTACCAGTATTTAGGAAGTAAAATGGGATTTGCAGGAACATGCACCAAGACGCAAATCCTTTCTTCTTGTTATCTGTAGGGCTTTAGGGAACTTTCCTACCTCGCAGCCTACCTACTCCTTACATCTTTCTTCTTCTGTCTTTACCTTAACCTTCAAGTGAACCTTGGTGATTGCCAGGGAGGAAAATGTGCTTGAACAGTTGGGTGGGAGCAGGGTTTAGATGGCAGTGTTTTAGAGAAGAGACTGCCTGTGGGGACAGTATGGATTTTTACAAAGCATGATGTACACACGGCAGCTTGGACAGTTTGATGGGGCATGGGTAATGTGTAAAATCTAGGCCAGGGGTCACCAGGGACGTGGGTCATGAATGCACCCCCATGTGCTAGGCAGAAGCTGGAGTCCTCATGAGTTGAGTGTCTACACAGAGGGATGAGTGGGCTTCATAAAACTCACCAGGAAATCATGCACATCATTGCTAGTGCTGTTCTAGAGTCGAATGTAGTCCAACTTAAAAGTAACAAGGCTGTAATAAATATTTGGAAAACATCTCAATCCATTTGGGCTACTGTGGCAAACTATGTGTATTGCATAATTTATAAATAACACAATTTTGATCTTGGAAAGGATAGAACATTCCAGCCATCAGAAAACCCAGATTATGTAAGAAACAGACACAAACCAAGTACTACTAAAGTATTTTATGCAACGATCCAGCTATCTTGACTAAGCTTTCATTATGAAACTTTAGAACAACAAGATTTATATGATTCTATAAAGTATACTAAGGCTTCATTGACCGTCAGTGTAACACTATTAATTCACCATTACAATGATTAATATTACTTGTCTCATTGCTAAGCTAGTTTGGTTGTGATGATTACTAACCAGGCCAGGGGAATAAACTGTAATGTCATAACTGTGTGTTTTTATTCTCAGTATTTCGTAGTTTTTGTATTTCTGACTCTCTCTTTGTTTTGTTTGTTTCTTTTTTTTTTTTTTTCTCTTTTCTTTTTTTTGGAGCTGGGGACCGAACCCAGGGCCTTGCGCTTGCTAGGCAAGCGCTCTACCACTGAGCTAAATCCCCAACCCCGTTTTGCTTGTTTCTTATTTCTTTCTTTCCTTCCTTCCTTCTTTCTTTCTTTCTTTCTTTCTTTCTTTCTTTCTTTCTTTCTTCCTTCCTTCCTTCCTTCCTTTCTTTCTTTCTTTCTTTCTTTCTTTCTTTCGTGTGTGTGTGTATGAGAGAGAGAGAGAGAGAGAGAGAGAGAGAGAGAGAGATGTGCTATGAATCTCAAGCTGCTTTGAACTCACTTATAGCCCAGAGTAGCCTTAAGTTTCAAGCTTTCAGAAGTTCTCCTGCTTTCTATTGTATGTATAATATTTTCCTTGTCATTAATCATAAATAACAATTTTTCATTATAATACACAGAATGACTAGATAGTGTTTTGATGTCTTCATGGTCTTTTGAAACTAGAATTAGCTATTTCCAGCTAGGTGTGTTGATGAATGCCTGTAACCCTAACTCTTGGCCAGCTGAAACAGAAGTCATGAGTTTTCAGTCTGGGCTATGGTGAAACTCGGGCTCGAAGATATTTTGAGGGTGTAGAGTAAGAGAATTCTTTTCCCCAGGTGAAGAGATTTTTCTGGAAAGTTCTATAACAGTGACTATTTTAGCTCTATGTATCTGTTAACCTTTGCTAAAGAAACAAAGATACTCAAATAGCAATGGCTTGAGTAAACATTTATTATTTCTCTGTTTCTGTGGACTAATGTGACTGAAGTGGGATGGTTTAGGGTGACCCCTCCACACACCCACATACACACACCAACACACACACACACACACACACACACACACAGGGTCTCATATAGGAGACATGGGTGATAAGGTTGGCTATGGTCTCCTTCTGTGTGGTATCATTCTACAGCAAGCTTGGCTTGGTTCACTAGACTTCCCAGTAGTAAAATCTAAAGGGAGTAGGTATCCCATAATGAAGGCTTCTCCCCACACACTTTCTACATATGTCACGTTTTTCGATATCCCATTGCCCAAAGCAGATGGCAAAGCAAAGCCCAGAGTCAAGGGTGAAAATACAGTGCCTAAAACTGGGCATGGTAATTCACATCATTTGTCTCAGCACATGAGGGGTGAAGGGAGAAGCATCAGAAACTGAATGTCTTCTTCAGCTACATATGAAGCACCCATGGTATCTTGGCTAAGAATGAACGAGAGGGGAGTGGGGGGACAAGACTGCTTTGTGGAGCACCAGAGGTAGTGTCCCCTGGCTTTCAACCAGCTCCGAGGCAGAAGTGTGCTGAGGTAGAAGAATCAAGAATTCATGCTCAGAGTATGTTACGTAGTGAGACCCTGTCTCAAAATAGCCAACTAACAAGAAAAGCAAGCACAGAGTACGCATCTATAAAAATGATGTTTTAAAGTGCACGTTAGCAACTTAGAAAATTCCCTCTTCCTATCTGAGTACCACTGTTTTGGAAATATACTTAAGTATTTACTGAATACTTTCCAACATAAAACTTGCACATTTATTGAATTTCACAAATGTGTCTGGATGACAAATACTAATATTTTTGTGTCCACTTGAAACTGGAAGAAATAGGTTAGTATTACGTCTTTCATAAATTTCAACTGACCTGCATGTGTATGTGCTTGTATGTTTATATATATGTATATATATGTATATGTATATATATGACATTGTATGTATATGGATAGCTGTGACATTTTATGTTTTATCAGATACTGACACACATATACATATATGTGAAGAGCTATGTTTTATTTGACATTGCACAGACATGACTCTTCAAAAGAACCTGCAGATTTTCCATGTACCTTTGACACTGTGAGATGTGATAAATTGGTGACAATGTGATAAATTTTACCAGGGAGAAGTTGGCTCCAAGAGATTTCTTTAAGTAGAGTTCAATAGTCCTTAAGCCTATATGTTCACAGAATGACTGGAGAACACCAGTTCTTTCTTATCTAATTCTTCTGAGATCATTTAGATGTGCTAAGATGTGGGGTCCTGGATGCAAGTACATCGTGTAGCCAGTATCTACTTTACTGTGTCCTCTGGCATGATGCTTCACTTTGACAGAATGATCCAAAGAAACATTGATCAGTAAGGTCTCCTGAGTCATGCAGGTCATTAGCTGAGCTTGTGTTGTTTCCTTTCATTCTCTCATCTTCAGTTAACCTACCTCATGAACTTGGCATGAGATACCCATGAGATAAGCTGTCTGCAAATCATTAAAAGCTCTAGAAACACAAACTATAACATGATGTCCCAATAGAAGGGGCTGACATAATGATCTTAAATTCCTAATGTTTGCATTCATAAAAATGCAAGGGTTTGAGAACTATGTTTTTAAATGTTTTATTCATTTTAAAGAATATTTATTTATGTATTTATGTAGATATGGGCACTTTTCTGAAAACATATCTGCACACTAAAAGGTGGCATCAGGAAATTACGAGCTGCCATTTGGGTGCTGGCAGTTGAACTCAGGACCTTTAGAAGCAATGAGTGCTTTTAACCACTGAACCATCTCTCCAGCCCTGAGAACTATTCTTGGTATTTCTTCTGTATCTTTAAGTGTAGGAATAGTTGAGAAGTATCTCAAGTCTGACAATAGTTGTAATCGTTCTGGATTAAATAAAAGCTAGCAGCTAAGTCTAGTCATGTTCTTCTTCTCCTCATTAAGAGGCCTCACCGCAAAGAAGAATGGAGGGGGTCTGTAGATCCGTACCCATGGCACTCACTGTGCACTCAACTTCCTTTCTAAGATGAATTAACCTTCATTCTTTTGCCCTCTGTCTGCATTTCTCTGACTCCACAGCACTTAGACCCTTTCTCAGACTTGGTCTGGATTCTTTTAGTGTCTTCTAATTATATTCATAGCCTTGGCTTTCAGGCCTAGAAACCCTTTAAGGTTAATTTATGGGCTATTTTGAAAGAAATTTCCTAGCATTTTATAGGGACTTTATTTACTTTAATGAGACCTCATCAATGTATTCATTACAAAGAACCTCACTGGTTTGCTTTTCTGCTCTGGGCACTTACTCGCCTTCTTTGCCCCCTCTGCAGGAAATTACATTGTGGGCAGAGGCCTCATGCAGAGAGAAGATGTCTCCCTCTTCAGCGGAAGCAATTTCTGTATTGTGTGTTGCTTCAACTGTCACAACATTCTCAAGCAGGAGCTTGCTCTCTTGATGAATATTTATAGCCTCTTCCTGGAGCACCTGGAAGGTCTGTGGCTTAGGAGGTGAGTGCTGCCCATAGCAGGCAGATGAGTGGATCCAGCCTATGTAACCATAGAGACCAGAGTTGTGCAGTGCAGAGTGTTGTAGACCAGGGGAACATTGCCATCCAGCATCAAACCAGTGCTCGATGAGCTGACGTACTAGAATCTGGGCAGAAGGCCCTGGCACAGGGTCCATTTGCTCCTGTACTGTCTTATGATTTTTGACACCTCCTTGAGAGTGAGATTTTGTATTTCTTCCAGTAGTATGGACATTGTGTGTGGTTGTTTGTCTGGACTTGTCAAAAACAGGACAAATGCCATAATTTGTGCAGCTGCCATCAAGACATTCTTGCATTCCTATAGGGTTTCATACTGGGATATTTTGGTCCCCTTGGAAAGGGGGGATTTCTGAGGGCAGGTGAGAGTTATAGGCTCTGGAAGACGATGTCTGTGACGCAGTTGGCTTCTCTGCATACCATGCTTTGAATGGCACAGCACTATACCACACTCTGCTAACTTGGGATAGAAGGACTAGGCAGAGCCGAATAACAAATCCAAAGGAAGTGGTCAGAGAGCCGTGTAAATTGAGAACATCCACCTAAGCTTCTCTTTCCTTCTCTCACGGGACTGGATGACTTCTGAGGACCACCTTGTGGCTTGATTCCATTTTTACTTTAATTGATTAATTTACTTAATACGACGTACACAGTCACAATATCTCTTAGAGAAGATATATCTTAACTATACTATTTAAGATATTGTAGAATGCTGCCTAAACTTCAGGAACTAGGTCAAATGTTGCCTTTTACAAGACGTTTTCCCTCCGATTCTAGCAGATGCCAGGAATATTTCTCTCCTTGACTTCCTTACTTTCTAGTGTTTACAGAACTTGTATTCTGTTAACACATAATAAAATGACTTATGTGGGAGTTTTATTTTCTATTATGCAAGTCTTTGAATCCTAAAACTTCCAGGACACGTTCTTGAATGTTACAGATCGTTGGTATAGAACAGAAGACATATCCAAAACCAACAACCAACCAACCACATGCCATTTGCTGGATAGAAACATATGTCATACGATGAATTGATGGGCAAAGAAAGGAACATGGAAGTAGGGCATATGTTCTGGTAGAGATGGGAAGCGGGCACTCAAGGAGAGAAAGCACTAGCAGTTGGTATGCTCAAGAAGGAAGAAGGCACCTCTGGGGAGTGAGGATGGTGAAGTTGTAGAGTAATTAACAACTAGAGTATGGGATTGGAAATTAGAAATTGGGGTGACTTTGCTCTTTTGAAAGCAAGATCAGTTGCCACAAATTTTTGAGTCATTGGGTGTCAAGGTTAAACAGACGTTTCAGGAAGATCTCTCGGGTACATTTATGCGAGGTAGTGAGACTTCTTGGAGGTTTCTTACTTGTAGGTCAAACTGAGACTCCTCAGCTGTTCCTACCACTGTTTGCTTTGCCGTTATAGACTCTAACCCTCAGAAACCATAAACCAACTACGTACTTGCTCTGTAAGTTGTCTTGGTCATTGGTTGTGATGTTTTGTTACAGCAATAGGCAGAAAGTAAAACAGAGGTGCTGTTAGGGGAGTGTATTAATGTGTGTGTGTGTGTGTGTGTGTGTGTGTGTACACATGTAATTCCATATTCATAATATATAATAGTTCATACATAATTATGGAATTTATTAGATTAGTTTACAGGTGGTGGCCCAACAATGGTTCACTATGAGTAGAAAGTCCTAGGATCTAGTAGTTGCTCAGTCTGACAAGGCTGGATGTCTCGGTGGGACTTCTGCACATGTTGGAATCCAAAAGAAGTATATTCCAAAGCCAGTGAAGGAATGGTTATGCTAGGAAGATAACGGCAAGCAAGACAAAGGCACAGAGCAAAAGGTTCCTTTTCCACGTCCTTATATAGGCTCCCAGCAGAAGGTATGGCTCAGATTAAATGTAGCTCTTCCTGCCTCAAGATCCACATGAAAAGTGTGTATTTCTACCTCAAAAGTCCAGACTAGAGATCGATCCACCCACTTCAAATCTTTCACAGGTGTGCCCTCTGTTTCTGGATTATAGCACTTTCCAGGTATAGTCAAAATGACAACCAACATTGGCTATCACAGGGAGGTTTTGGAGGTGTGGCCTTATTGAAGGAAGTATGTCATTGGAGGTAGGCTTTGAGAGTTTACAAGACTTGTGCCATTTCTAGTTTGCTTTCCCTGCCCTCATGTGTGAGGTAAATACTGTGAGCCTCCACTTCCACTCCTGGCCACCATGCTGCCTCCTGTCATACTTCTCTGCTGTGATGGATTCTAATCCTCTGAGACCAGAGGCTCAAATGAACTCTTTCTTTTATAAGTCATCTTGGTCACAGCATTTTATTGTAACCACAGAAAAATAACTAGCATAGTTATTTGACAGAAATTCTGAATCTGTTTTGGCCTGGTCTATGGCAGAGTTACAACTAGCGAAAAAGAGGAAACGTACTTGAGAAGCTGCAACAGGTAGAAAAAGCTTCCGGCCCCATTTACCAGAACTGGGAAACCATCTTCCACCCACTGCCAATGTCAAGACTCTTGGATTGGGCCATTTTTCACTTCGAGCACCATATTTTCTACAGTGAGCTAAAGAAAAAAAAAAAAAACCAGATACATTTGTAGTCAATTCTCATAACTGTATGTTGCCTAGGCATCCCATTCTAAACACAAGTTAGACCTTCTCCTACTCTGCTTTGAGGAATTCCCAGTTCTCAGCTTCCTCTCAGGCTCTCAAGGTAGTCCAGGGGGCCGTTCACTGCGAAATGGAAGAAGAAACAGGGCTTTGAGGATACAGGCCATGGATGCAGGAAGCCATGGCTTGTAGGAGCATGAGAAGGCTGGCCGCTTGCACAATAGAGGCAGGCAGGAAGCAGCCAACTATGGAGATCTCTCTAGAACCTTAAACAATGCAATGTTCTGTGTGTGAGCGAGCTGCAAAGACAACACTTCTATGTGGAACTCGAAGACAAGTAAAAATATTTTTTTTTTTTTACCTAACAACTTCAATCTTCTCTCCCCTAGAAATCTATTAATAAGTTACCAAATTAAGATTCATTTTTTATTTCCATCCCCCGACAGTTAACTGCCTCTGTTCATTGGTATTGTATATTTGCTGATTTCTTGCTCTCCTTGAAAGCTCAAGGGAATCCACTTCTTTAAGTCAGCAAAGGGAACTAGATAAAACTGAGTCTGCCGTGGCCGGACTGTGCATCCCACCACGGGTCTTTCTCCTTGTGTCTTTGCGTTTCTCTGTACAGGAGCACAGCATCCAGGGACGGCGGCTGAGCCCTGGGAAAATGTACTTTCTGGTTCAACTTGTGTAGCTTTTTAATCGGCTTCTCTCCTCCAAGCCTGGGAGAGCTCAATGCATCTATCCAAGTGCTGGGCGGTGGGGGAGTCAGCTCGCCAGTGCTGGTGGTTCTCAGGGAGCTGGACTCATGCCTGGTTGCTCCTGGGAATTGTGCTGTGGCCAGTGCAGCTGTGGCCCTTCTTAAGCGGTGGCCAAGAAAAGTTCCTTTCTATGAGCTGCCCTTTTAGCTCATAGACACAGAGGCACCAAGGACATTGTAGGGGGATTCAAATGTTCCCTGCCCCATAAGTATGACCTCCTGAAGTTGTCTCTCCTCTTTGCCTTGGGCTGGCCCACAGTTCCCATAGATTACAGAAGACTGTAGAGTTAAGATTTTTGTTCCCTCCGGTGACAACGCTCTCACTCCCAAGGAGGTAAAGAGAAAGATATCAGCATAGAAGAATAGAAAATAGGCCTCCTTTGTCCTTTCATCGGAAGAGCTGAAGCAAGACAGGCGAGCCCTAGTTGGATCTGCCACATTTTAAATTTTGCCATGGCTCTGGCCTCCATTTGCAGAATGAGGCTCTAACCAGATAATCCCTAAAGCCTTTCCCCACCTTGCAGCCTGTGGTTTTGTTTTTGTTTTTCTCCCCATGGGCTGAAGGAGAATGCACACTTTCCAAATTAATTGCTATCACCATCCTCCAAGGAATACCTAGAGGTCTTCAGCTCAATGACAGATATTCCTCATCTTTTAGAGGGCTTTTGGGAAAAATCAAGTACAGGTAAACTTCAGAAGATAAAACTGATCGTGGTGTGTCTATGAAATTTGAAAGTCATCCCCTGAAGTTAGGCAGGGGCCTCCCATGTTGGCTATGAATGAAGTTTTGAACTGGTAACTTCTAGGCTGAGCTGCCGCCATCATGGCCGCCGCCACTGCTGCTGCCACTGCGGTTTGATTATTTTTTTGAGACAAGGTCTCATGTAGTTGAGGATGGATTGAACTTTAGTTTGTCTGCCTGAGCTTTCTCTTGAACAAGCTAAGGCTTCCTACTAGAAAGATAGGGGCCAAGGTGGGAGGGAAACCAGTTAAAATTAAAAAGCAAAGCGAATAAATGAAACTGCTGTTGTTTGTTGGTTTTATTTTTTTTTTTAATTTCTGCTTCTGGGGTAGGGAGGATAATGTCTTACTATGTAGCTCATGCTGTTCTTGAACTCACAACCCTCTTGTCTCTACCTCCGGATTGCTATGATTCCAAGTATGACTATCCCTTCTAACAAACACTGGCTCTCGGCTATTGGTCAGACTGGTCCATCTTGCCCAGCTCCTGACTATTACGGATATGCTGCCAACTATTATGTGAAGGAAAAGGCGAATCAGTGAGAGGCTTGGCAAGGCTTGGCATCTATATGGTCATGTGTCTTGTTTGGACTGAAATCCCATAATATCTCCAGGCAGTTTAATTCTGTAGCGGGACTAACTGGAATAATTAAACAAAGCAAAGATGTACAACACTGTGCTTATGGTACAACACAGCTGCGATTTCAGGAGCTCAGGAAAGAGAAGGAGTTGGGGGGCATCTGTCACCACAGAAGCATGCTTACAACAAACGATGATTTAGCAGACTCACAAAACACTGTAGACCAGAGGCTACAGGGCATAGCCTCCCTGTCAGGAGAGAGAGGGCTGCCACGGAATAGTATTAAAGGAATTGTTGATCGAGTCATGGCATCTTACAAACTGAAATTCTGCACCGCGGTGGGTCATCCACAATGCCTTCTTTCTAGCTGAAAATCTGATACCTTTTGAAATAATTGCTCATAACCTACAGAAGTGAAAAGGACTGAAGGCTGTGTAGTGAATGTAATAGGAATTGCGTGTTTGAAAGGAGCCCCGCCCCCTTGCCTCTTCTTATTGGGCAAGGCTTAAAAAGTAAGAGAGTGGGAGGAGTGACTGGTTTTCTTAGACGCTGGGATTTCTGTTGCAAGAGGATTCTCTTTGCTTTGATCAGGGATGTGATGGCTTTTTGTTCCCCAGCAGTACAGGGATGCTTTTCAATGGCTTCCTCCCTCCCCAGTGGCATTCAGTCCTAAAGAAGCATTTGCATAGCAAGCATGATCTGCTTAGCCAGCGAGAAGTGGAGCAGGTTAAGCTCTGGAATAATCTTGCTGCCCGCAAAGATGTGCATGGGTCTAAATGTTACAGACCTTTGAAGCTGAGGCCTTGGCCACACAAGCAATCCCGGACGTAATTCTACAGAGCAGTACAACTGATGTTGTTTGCATGCTCTGACTCCTAAAGTCTCCAAGAAGAGTTGTTAATTTGTGCTTTTGTTCTGTGATTTGACTACATTTGTAGCTTTTGGAGGTTTTTTTGGGGGGAAGGGGGAGCTGGAGGGGTGCTTTTGTCCGTTTCAGAGCTGATTATATCTCAGTGACTGAAGTGTTTACTTAGAATCTGTAAGGTCCAGAATTTGATTCCTAGAATTTGCAAATAACAACAGATTGCCTTTCAATGCCCCCCCACCCCTATTTTTAGCATGGGCAATTCATGTAGTTTTCATAAACTACATATAGCATAAACATGTAGCAATTCATAAACATCCCAGAGCTAAGGATATATTGGAAAACTGGATTTGGTGGTTGGACCAGTTAGTTTTCATTGTCAACTTGACACAACCTAGAATCTCCAGCAGGGAAGAGGTTTTTTTTTTTTTTTAGAGAGCAGTTAACTACTAGTTATCAAGATCAGGTTCACATGAGGGCATGACATCAGGAGCCGGGTGCAGGTGTGGGGGTGGGGGTGGGGTGGGAATCTTGTTAATTGAGGTAGGCAGACAGAGCCCACTATGGGCGGGTTTATTCCCTAGCAGGGATGTCCTCAGCAGTGTATGAGAGGAGAAAGCCAGCTGACAAAACAAGCAAGGATGCATTTATGTTCTTCGTTCTCCTCGACGGTGGCTGCGCTGTGATTAACTGCTTGATTTCCTGCCTTTGCTTCGCAGAAATGATGGGCTGTGTTTTCCAATTGAAAACCATTCCCCCTTATATTACATTTTGTCAGAGCACGTATCACAGCAACAGAAATAAACTGGAATTGAAACACATGTGCGTAGTTTTAGTCTTCAATAGGTAGAGGCAGGAGGAGCAAAGTTCAAGGCCATTCTTGAGCTCAAGACTAGCCTGAGCTACAGGAGATCCTCTGAAAACAAGAAAGAAAAGAAAGAAAGAAAGAAAGGAGAGAAAGAGAGAGCGAGAGAGAGAGTGAGAGAGAGAGAGAGAGAGAGAGAAAGAAAGAAAGAAAGAAAGAAAGAAAGAAAGAAAGAAGGAAAGAGAGAGAAAGAGGGGAGAGGGAGGGAGGAAGGAAGGAAGGAAAGGGAAGGGAAGGGAAGGGAAGGAAGGAAGGGAGGAAGGAAGGGAGAGGAAAGGAAAGGAGGGGAAAGAAGGAAGGAAAGAGAAAGAAGAAAGAAAAGGGAAGAAAAAATAATATCAATATTTGTCATGTTTCAGAAGTTTGTAATTTTCCCTTTCTTTCCTTTCTAAAACATGACGAATATTAATATTATTTTAACTCTTAACCTTTGAGAGTTTGCATTACTTTTCTGTCTCCTGTCTTAGTCTCTTTCCCTCTTTGTCTACTAATAAAAGTTCAACTAAGAACTCGCACCTCTCTTTGGTCATAGGTGTCCTCTACTGTCCCATGTTCTCAGGTTGGCTTTGTGGTGGCTCACAGTTCACAGGAGTCCATTCCCAAAGTACCTTCCTCTCCAAACTTTGGTGACTCTCTGGGAGTCAGCCCAGGAGGCCAGTGAGGGCAAGTACAGCCCTTTGTCTCTGAGCCACTTTGCATGGAGTTATTCTGTCCACTTTCTTCCTCTGCCCATCCCTTCCTCCAGGCCCTGTCCTGGCCTCCTATCCAGAAAGTAATGGCTCTGTGTGCCAGAGCCCCATAGCTCACCTTCCACTAAGCCTTTCCCTGTGCCTATGTGCTTGTTTTTCCTGTCTGAAGAGTGTCAACATTAGTGACCATAAAAATGCTTTATTTCAAGCAAACATTTACTTGGTTTCTGGTGTTTCTTAATTTATTTCATTTCAGTTTCTGCCATCAGATTTTTCTTATCTTTATTTAGCTTTTATTTTCTCACAGGCAGTGTTGGGTAAAGGTCCCAGACATTTCCAGAAACCTACTGTTGTCTGGGGTAATGGATTAGAGTAGCAGTTCTCAACCTGCAGCTCTCCACCTCTTGTGGGGAAGGAGGGACTTCCAACAACCCCATCACAGGGGTCACCTAAGACCATCAGAAATCACAGATATTTACATTATGATCCATAACAGTAGCAAAATTATAGCTATTAAGTGGCAACAAAACAATTTTATGGTTGGGAGTCACCACAAAGTGAGGAAACCTTATTAAAGAGTTCCATATTAGTAAGGTTCAGAACTACTGGTTTAGAGTGTGATCACTGGGGACAAAGCACATGGGTCCAATTCCAGCTCTGATCTATGTCGTATGAGTCAGTTAGGCCCTTGGAGCCTCAATCCCTCGTCTGTTAAGTCAGAAGGGTACCAGCCATGCTTGATTGGCTGTTGCGCGGATGGAATGAGTCAGTTTTCACAAAGTTATTGAAGTAAGTCTCAACATGCAACAAAGCTGGCACTCCCAACATGTCAGCTCTTGTCCCCTCGCAGCCAGTGTCTAGCACTGAGGGCTTATGGTCCAAGTTCTTATCTTTGTTCCAACCCCCCTCATTCCTCTGAGGCCCAGACACAGGCATTTGCACATACAAGTTGCTCAGTAAATATCTGTAGAAATAATCAGTGCTGAAAGCCAGCCTCATCCCATGGGTTTGGAACTCGATAGTTTTCTTAGAACAGACCAAGGCCCAGCCACATAGCTTCTGCTAATGCTGGCCCCTCACAGATCACCCAAGATGGGGTGAGTGCTCTGAAAAGAAATTGCCAAACTTCTCAATGTTTAACGTAGAAAGCTCCCAGGTCCCAATGAAATAAAGACATAATTAATCTTCGAAATTCTTTCTTATTAGTAAAACTATATATATAATCATGCATTGACTAATGGTGAGGACATGTTCTGAGACATATATCGGGTAATTTCATCTTTGTGTGAACAGTGTAGAGTGTTTTATGAACACAGACAATAACGGATGATATCATTGGGCTCGCCTCTTACTCACATCATATATGGCCTGCTGTTAGGGGAATGCATAAATGTATGTAGCATGACTACACACACACACATATACATACACACACACATTCACATATAAAATACACATGTATAAAACATAGTATATCCAGAGAGTGTATATAATATGCAACTTCATATGTGCACATACATGACCACATATGAAATTTAAAAAATAATATATATGCAATTCCAGCACAAAAATATTCATTCAATATATTTTTAGATTTTTATGCATTATGCACAGATTTAGAAATAATAAAAAGATCATGTCACAATTAATGTTTTAGGAACTCCACCATTTATTTATGTGTATAACTATGTTATAAACTAACTGTCCAATTCTTAATGAATGTCAAACACATGTTAAAAGGGTCATCTACCTCTTGTTACTGCCTTCTTCATGCATAACTTACCAGAAGGTTCTACCCTCTTACGTGCACAGTTTCGGATTTGAACTATTATAATTTACAATGCAGCTTCGAAGAGGAGACCATCTATACTATTACTATACTATACTATACTATACTATACTATACTATACTATGCTATAGTAGAGCCGACCTTGCAAACCTAATGAGGAGCTTTGCTTTAACTCCATTTTGGTTTTGCTTCCTGATAGTTGTTAACCATTACATGAACCTGGACCTTAGACTGCAGTAGATCTTCAGGCCAAACTGGGGACTTAGTAGTGCATAAGGCTGATGCACCTCTGTAGACGTGGTTTTCAAGAGATCAGCGCTTTTTCTCTGGGGTCAGGACTGGCTAGTAGGACATTTTTATTAGAGCTGCTCCTCTCTCTTCCTTCAAGATTTCCAGGGGTTGGGCAAGCAGGATGGCTTGACTGGTGAAAGTACTTGCCATCCAGGCTGGATAATCTGAGTGTCATTCCTGGTTCCCTTGATAGAAAGAGAATTGAATTCCACACCTTGTCCTCTAACGTCCACCCATACACACACAGATGTAGAACACACATACACACACACACACACACACACACACACACACACACACATGCCTGCCACACACAGAAATACATACAGAACATACACAGAGTGGCAAAATAGCCGAACAAAAATAGGACATAGCTATTGACAAAAAAATGACAACAATTTAACCACAAAGCCACCCCTAACAGTGTAATTAAGACAAGAAAAACTGTATTGAAAATAATCAATCTGATTAAATCTCACTGTGCTGCCTGTAGACTGAGCCCAACCTTTCCTCAGCATGGTGATGCCCAGGAGGGACCTACTCTGTGTAGTGAACCAGGAGCTCACACAGGAGGGACCTTCTCTGGGCAGTGAACCAGATCGCCCAGGTGAGACCTACTCTGTGCGGTGAATCAGGAGATTGCACAGGAGGGACCTACTCTGTGCAGTGAACCAGATTGCCCAGGAGGGATCTACTCTGTACAGTGTCCCAGGAAATCTCACATGTAGGGTCAACTCTGTTCAGTGAACCAGGAAGTCACAAATAAACCACCATTATACTGTCCCCTTGACATGTACTTATAAACCACTGTCTCCCTATAGCTATAGAAATGGAAAGACAAGAGCAAAAAAGAGAGCATGAATTTCACTCTGAAGATTATGATGAGTTCTAGATCAGGAACTTACAATGGGAGGCTCTATTTAGAAAAACCGCAGCAGGATTTTGGCTTCACTTTTTCATGCAGCACGGTGGTGAGTAACAGGTTGATAAAATGACAAGTCTAAATCCATCTTATTATGACAAAGTACCTGAAGCGATGCTCTTTAAAAGAAGGAAGGTGACAGCTCAAGGTTTTGGTCCATGGTCATTTGGCTCTGTTGCTTTGGGCCCATGTTCAGATGTAAAACACCAATCACTGTGGAAGAGCATAACAGAGAAGTCCCATTCACACAGGGCAGCCAGCAAGCACACAAGGAGCCTGGAAGGGGTTTGTTCCTTCTTTCCAGTTGGTCCACTTCCTGAATGTCTGACCACTGTCTTGTGAAGGCTGGAGACACCCTTAACCCTTGGACCTTTAGAATGTGAGATGGAAACCACAGCTAGGGTCAAGGAGTGTGAACATTGTCCAAACCTCCCATTCATTTACGTTTTGCTATTTTGAGTCTAGAGTAAAGGGAGTATCAGGAAGGAGTCAATAAAAGTAATGTCGTACTGGGCCTACAGGGTGTTGTGTCTGGAGGATGAAATGACTAGTTAGTGTATTAACTAGGAACCAAGACAAAAGCAATCAAGGCAACAAAAACTAACATTTCTAGACGTCCTTGTGCTTTATAAATGGTATCTTTAAATAAAAACTTACAGCATGAATGCCAGTTGGTGTCCAAGTAGAATTTTGAATAATTGCATGTAGCATGCCTTCTCGGCGCAATGGCTAATATCACCCTTAAGGCAGAGAAATGTTATTGTCTCATCTTGAAAGCTCTATGCAGGGACATTTAGCAAAGAGGACCTTTCACAGTTATTTTCCTAGTCATGTCTTTTGCAGGTATCAGTGGAAAAGTACATTTTTTTTTGTGACACTAAGAGTTATTTGCATAGAGGTTGCCTTCTAAATGTGTTGTGAGAGACCCAAAATCAGAGAGGACAGTGACAATTCAGTCAGTCAGCTACATTTCTCTCTCCCTTTAAATCAGCCCATGGCTTATGTAACACAAAATAGTCTATTTCTGAGCACGTACTTGGTAAATGATATTAATTTTCCAAAAGGTTTTTCCTATCTTGCAGGTCCTTGGACACCAAGCCTTGGTTTTCTCTCTCTTTCCTCCCTATCAGATAACACTCATGAGGGGAATTGTTTTATTGATCTGAACATCTCTTTTATGTCCTTGGATGAATGGCAGGAGTACAAAGCAGTATTCTTGGAGAAAGGGTGTGTGCTCATTGCTATATCACATGATAAAATGTTCCAGGATTCTGCTCTGGGAATGAATAGATAACAAGAATATTAAAATTAGGACGAAAGACCTGGAACAATAGCAGCACGGAGTAGGAGAGCTTTGGGCTGTCCTGTAGTTGTTTTCCACATTCAAGCAAAGTATTGGGACATTTTTTATACTGTGAGCATTGCATAGATCCTCAGCTCAAGAATTTGGAAAAAAAATAAAACTGCCAATGCTTGCATGTACACCAAGGAAATGAAGGCAGCCTAGATATCTATCAGTAGATAGATGGAGAATGAAAGTGGGACACATATATACCATGGGTACTATTCAACTGTAAAGAAGAAAGCAAAGTTATTTGCAAGGAGATGGATGGATCTGGAAAGTGTGATTTCAGCGAGGTAACCCTAACTCAGAAAGATAAGTATCACATGTTCTCTCTCATACGTGTATCCTTGTTCAGAATGTCTCTGTGTGTGTATAAATAAGGTGAGTGTGGGTGTGAGTCATCAAACTAGAATGGAGACCCTGAGAGAGGAAACACAGGTGTCCATGACAATAGGACATGTGACACAAATGTGGAAAGGAGACCTTGGTAATTGAACGAGGGTGAGGGGATAGGGTGAGGGACAGGCGAGTCAACACAGATAGATAAATTTTGTTTGAAAATATCACAATGAGACTGCCCCACATGGGTATACAGCCCATATATATGCAGCCACCAAAACTAGATATTTTGATGAAGCTAAGAAGTGCAACCTGACAGGAGCCTGATATAGCTGTCTTCTGAGAGGCTCTGCCAGAGCATCACAAATACAGAGGCGAATGCTAGCAGACAACCACTGGACTGAGAACAGGACCCCCTTGGGGGGCATTAGAGGAAGGATTGAAAGAGTTGAAGGAGCTTGCAACCCCATAAGAACAACAATGACAACCAACCAGAGCTCCCAGGGACTAAACCACTACCCAAAGACTATACATGGATTGACCCAGGGCTCCAATTGCATATGAAGCAGAGGATGGCCTAGGGTAGGGGAATGTCGGTGTGTGTGTGTGTGTGTGTGTGTGTGTGTGTGTGTGTGTGTGTGTGCTGGAATGGGGGTGGTTGGGGAGGGGAACACCCTTATAGAAGAAGGGGAGGTGGATGGTATAGGGGGCTATGTCCAGGAAACTGGGAAAGGGAATTACATTTGAAATGTAAACCAAAAAATATCCAATTTTTAAAAAAAGAGAAGAAATGTAATACTAATTAAAACAAATAAATTCTTGTATGTATTTGCCCAGCTTAAAATATAAACTTATTACTCTGGATAGTATACTGTTCAGTGTTGTATGTTTTTCCTTTGACATAAATAAAAATATCAATTTTTGCGTTTTCTTATTTATCTTCTAAGCCAATAAAGTCAATCCATGTTGGATGTGTACTGCCATTTTTTTTTTGTTTTTATAAGCATTCTACTGTGAATGTTTGTCCATTACCTTGTAACAGTAAATGTGTGTATGTATGTATGTATTTGTTTGTTTATTTTGTGTACACATGGCATGAAGGTGTGTGTCTTAGTGCTCTCGTCAAGGTTGATGAACAACTTTGTGAAGATGTTTTGTCAGTTCCTAGGATTGATCTCAGGCCTTTTGCACAGCAAGCACTTTTACTGTCTGGAGGACTCTGGGTGTGACATTAACTTTTCCTTTCCTTAACGATAGTAACTTGCTCCGTGGCCCTAGGCTGTCCTCCTGTCTGGGAATCGAAGGATTCCAGGGGTGTGCCAGCATAGCCTGGGACTTCCAGATTTTTGCGGTATAAACATTGCTGCCCTGACTCATTTTAGTGTCTGATGGACGAAAGTCTCTCTATGCCAGAGGCCTAGAGCTGGGATTGCTGCTCATGGATGACGCATGTCTTCGATTTACTCAAAATGCCATCGCTGCCATTGTTCCAATTCATACGCTCCCTAACAATTTCTAAGTCCACTTATCCCACATTCCTGACACTGTATTTTAATTTTTGGCCTCTCTGGTAGTTGCGAAATAAAATGTCACAATTCTAGTTACTATCTCAGTAACAAGTCTGGTCATCCTTTTACATGTATCGACTGTTGTATTAGTCTGTTGCTCCTCTCCTAATCGAATCTTCTTATTCTTTCTAAGGTTCATGCTATTTTCCCCTTATTTTGGGTATGAAATTTGAATTTTGTGTTAATTGTGTTATGCAACTGTATTTTTGTCACTTAGACTTCTGTCCTCATGTCCACACCCTTTAATTTTGTTTATTTTGTGGAGGTCTTGCTCTAATCATCCCACTCGTTAAAGCTAGGTGTGCACAGTGACTCCAGGTATAAATGCTCTCCCACTTAGTCACTTAGTGTAAAGTGTAAAACACTCCCAGGACCACAACCGAATCGCTCACTCACTGCGCCTCTTTGGTTCACGCTCTCAAACCCCTCCTGCTCCAGGATTTACACAACCCACACACTATGGGTTGCTTTTGTCTCTGTAGAACTCTTTAGTTAATTTACTTTAAATCCCCTCTGTGTGTGTGTGTGTGTGTGTGTGTGTGTGTGTGTGTGTATCTGCGTGTTTCTGTGTGTATGGGGGTGGGTTATGAGGGAGAGTCAAAGCGCCCATGGAGGCATAAAGAGGGAGCTGAAGCTCTCCTTGGGGCTGGAGTTGTGGGTAGGCTGGGAGGTGCCTTAGGGTCCGCCAAGGACAAGGTTTGTTTCCTAGCACTTACGTGGTAAATCACAAGGTTCATAACCATCCATAACCCAAGTCCTAGGGGAGCCAGCACCTTTTTCTGGACTCTGTGAACACCAGATGTGCACATATATGCATGCAGGCAAGCACTCATACATATAAAGTGAAAATAATAAATCTTTTAAAGTCTATACTGTGTGGTATATAAGATACACAAACAGTATATAATTCATGAAACGGCAGAAAAATACCTCCATTTGTCTCCAAGTGTCTAAGATTACATACATGTCACAATACACCTGGCTTAGGATTGATTAGTTTTTTTGTTTTTTTTTTGTTTTTTGGTTTTTTTTTTTAGGGCTGGGAGAATTCAATACACAGTCCTGGCCTCATCCTCCGCCTCCTGAGTGCCAGGGTGATAGGCAAGAAGTACCACATTCAGCAATGTGTTCTCCTTTACATCCTTCATAAACACAGACTTTCATTTCAAAATAAACGGTTCATTTTATTCATTCTATATGTGTGTCTGTATATCTGCGTATACATGCCACGGCATATATGGAGAGGTCAGAGGACAACTTGACAATTTCTACCCTGTGGTTCCTGGGGATGGGATTTAGGTGATCAGGCTTGGTGGGGGCAAATACCTGCAAATTACCTGCGAAGCCCTCTTACTGGATTCAGTTTCATCTTTTATAATAAACATGGCCATGTTATAGTACATTGAAGAGGCTCGTATATTCCAGGCTGGTTTCAAACTTATTATGTAGCCATGGATGACCTTGAATCCCTTATCTTTCTGGTTCAGCCTTCAAAAGCTGGGATTACAAACATGCAACACAATACCTAATCTAGATTAGTCTTTTTAAAATTCCAACTTTGTCTGGCCATGGTGCCCATCTCCAATTCCAGTTGAATAACTGAGGCAGGAGGATCGTGAGTTTGGGATCAGCCTGGGTTCCATAGAGAGATCCTTAACATCAATTTTTATTAAATGGATAAATAAACATAATTTCATTCTCTCTGTCTTTTTTTTTGGGGGGGGGGACCTAAGGCAAATGTTTTCAAATCTGTTTTTAATAATATGCATTTTTATATTTTATATTTTATATTATGTTTGCATTATCACAATTGTCTCCATTTTTCTTTATCTTATACTCCTCTCCTGTCTTACAAGATGATTTAGCTTTTTTTTTTTTTTTTCCTTTTTTTTTTCGGAGCTGGGGACCGAACCCAGGGCCTTGCGCTTGTTAGGCAAGCACTCTACCACTGAGCCAAATCCCCAACCCCTGATTTAGCTTTTTTTATAAAGTCCTTAAGCATCCCCCTCCTCCTCCCACATAATCCTATTTGCTATGAATTTTTGCCAGGTCAGCACCAAGTGTTACATGCAGAAAGTAGGTTCTGAGTGAAAGTGGAGTGCATCGTGGTTTCATTTCCCTTCCCACCCAAGCTCCTGTTTTCTGTTCTGCTGACTTTTTGTGTATCCATCATTGCTAGATCCCTAACATAACCACATAATTCATTTTAACGTGGCCGATGATAGTTATGACTGTATACATTTCTCACTGTTTCCGAGGCATCGTTTCTGTCCTCCCGCCATTGCTGAGTTCATTTGTAGTAAACGTTAGAGCAGGGCCTACCCCTTTCCCAGCTTCCGAATGACTACAAGAAACAGCACTTTTCTTTCTTGTTTTGTTTTGTTTAACTTTGGGACAGGATGTCACTGGGTAGCCCAGGCTAGTACAAACTGAGAGTTCTCTTGCTTCAGCTTGCCGGGATTAGACACGTACTACCCTGTCTGTCTGTTTTATTCATACCTTGTGGACTGTTAACCATTGTTTATCTTCTTTGACTGTCCCTTCTTTCTTTCCCTCCTGGCCTCCCTTCCTTCCTATAGTTCTTCGATTTCGTTTTATATGTTCTGTCCTCTGCATTTCCCCTCTGTGCTTATGTGTTTTGATCTTTATTTTTCAATCTTTAATTAATTAACTAATTAATTAATTAATTTAATCTTTATTTTGTTCTCATTATGAGTGGCACAGTATGTATGGCTTAAACTCTCCAGGGCATGAGTTTCTTCTTTTGGATTTTCAATGTCAGAATCTGCAAATACTCCACAAGAGAGTTATTTGAGAAAACTTCTCTTTATTACTACCTTGCTGAGGGCGAATTTAAAAACAAAAACAAAAACACGAATGGAGTTTATATTTCAACAAATGCTTTCTCGGGATTCACTGAAAGCTTCATAAACTATTTAGCTTTTTTTAAGATGCTTTCATAGAGGAAGGAGTTTCTGACAGGAGTATGCTAGAACAGCTATATGACCAGGGAAATTTTGATACTTTGATTTTTTTTTTCTTCCATAAAAGTGTTAGAACTGATCTCTCTTTCCTCTGATCCATGGAAAAGTTATAATTTTCTTTTCCATGACTAAGTCTTGACCTTGAAAGTCTGTGACATACTACAAGACATCCACTAAGTTTGGAGTGACACACTTTGGCCTTTAATAAAATGTTTGCTTTGTAGGCCGTTCATGAAACTGTCAACATGGCATCATACACATCTGTCCGCCAAATTTTAAGGGTCTTACTTGGGATTTACAGAACGTTTTCCATGAGCTTATCACCTGTGGTTTCTCTGCTTTCCCATGACAGCGACTCTTCTACCTTTCATTCTCACATGGCAGTCAAAAGACTCAGGTTGTTTCCTCCTGTAATATCTTGCCCTTCCCTGTACCTTCTCAAAGAGGGAGAGGCAGTTGGAGACCTACTCTGTTCATTAGCACTAGCTATGGAGAGCGTATCCACAGTGCCTGGAATGCCTAAGGGTCTATATCCAAGACCCTTCCTTAAACATCCAACATCACACTTGCACAAGGTATTTCAGAAATGATTGGTGAGGAGACAAAGTATAAGCAGCACAACAGAGCAGTAATGGTAGAGATCAGAACTGGTATCAGGCAGCGGGTTCTCTAGGTCATATGGGCCTTGGGTTTTTCGGTTGTAAAAATTCTCTAGATCATCATCTCTGTGGCATTTTGAGGCTCAACGATTCTCTTGTACTTAAAGTAATAAGAATAAGAATTGCTCCCAAAGACTAATATATTTGGATTCTTAGTCACCAGAGAGTGGTACGGTACTACTTGAGGAAGATTAGGAGGTGTGCCCTGATTGGAAGAGGTGTGGCTTTGTTGGAGAAAGAGTGTCAAAGAGCTATGAGATTTCAAAAGCCCAAGCCAGGGCCAATGTCACTTTCTCTTCCTGGTGCTTGCAGATCTCTCAACTACTTCTGCAGAACAGTATCTGCCTCTGTGAAGTCATGTTCCCTGCCATGATGGTAATGGACCAAGAGCCTTTGACGCTGTAAGCAAACACAATTAATTGGGTTTTTTGTTGCTGTTAAGGAAGGGTTCCCATAATCATGGTTTCTCTTAATAGAAATAGAACAATGACTAAGACAAGTAATAACTCTAAGTAATTTTCAATAAAGGAACCCATGAACTTTGTTCTTAACTGTGAATTGCATCTAATAAATTGAAAGGGTTCTTGATATTCATATTATTCATAACATTTCATAATTAAATCTCTTTTTTATTTGAATATGGCTTTGCTTTTGTTAATGCCGTTATTGATGTTTCTTGCAGCAGTGTTTCACTATGCTGCTCAGACTGCTCTGAGAGAGAGATCTTGCAAATGTTTGCCTGCCTCGGCCTCTCGAGTGTTTAGAGATGATAAGTGCATATCCCCATGCTATACCTGTTTTGTTTTTAAGTATATGAAAGAGAAGGTGTCATAGTTAGGGTTAGTCTTGCTGTGATTAAACACCATAGTCAAAATCAAGTTGGGAAGAAGAGGGCTTGTGTAGCTTACATATCTTGAATCACAGTCTATTGAGAGAAGCCAAGGCAGGAAAACAGGGAAAGAACCTGGAGGCAGGAGCTATGCAGAGAGCATGAAGGAGTTTTGCTCACTGGCTTGTTCAACCTGCTTTCATGTAGAACTCAGAACTACTAGCCCAAGGGGGCACTTCCCACAATGGGCTGGGCCTTTCTGCCGCCATCGCTACTTAAAAAAAAATGCTCTACAATCTTGCCTAATACCTTATCTTATGGGGGCATTTTCTCAGGTTTTCTTCTGTCAGATGGCTCTAGCATGTGACAGGTTGACATAAAGCTAGCCCATGCAGAAGACTAGCTGGAAATTCCACAAACCCTTCCATGAGAGTGAGAAAAATATCCCCCCCAATAATGCCAAAATTCTAATTCTTTATACCTATGACTGTTATCTTCCAAGGCAGAGGGATTACACATTTATAGCTCAGTTAAGATGCTACCTTAATCAAATCACAGGGGTATTAGTAAGGGGAAAAGAGAGGTCAGCATTATAGTTAGGTGATGGCAGAGGGATGCAGTCTACATTGATGGCTTTGAAGATGGGAAGGGTACCACCCGTCAAGGGAAATGTGCACCTGCTGAAGCTGGATAAGACAAGAAAACAGATTTATCCTGGACACCAGAAGGTGCAGCCTGTTGGTATTTGATCTTAGCCCTGTGAAATGCATTTTAGATTTCTAGTATCCAGACCTGAAAAATAATACATTTGTGTTCATTTAGACCACCAAATTGGTAGTGATTTCTTACAGTGGCAAAAGAACATGCCTAGTTCTTACTTCTGACCTTTATAATACTGAGCAGGTTTCTTGGTTTACTTTGTTTTTCTGTATGTTGCTCATAGTGCAGCAAATCTCTGCCCTGCCTTCATAACCAAAATGTATGCCATGTCAGATTATGATGTATTGAGGCTGAACGAATAATTGGACTCCACATAGCCTTACGCCAAGGGTGCTTATTTCCTACAACCTCACGTCACTGTAGGAATTCACAGAACATTGGGTCTGGGTAAGTCTGACATGAATTAGTAAGTTTTTTCACTCATTAAATTGTTTTCTTTTGTCTGTCTGTGTGTGTGTGTGTGTGTGTGTGTGTGTTTCTGAGTTTATGTGCATGTGTGTGGGCGTGCCCATGGAGACCAGAAGAGATCATTGGATCTTCTGGAACTGGAGTAACAAACTGTTGTGAGTCCCGTGGTGTGGGTGTTGTGGACTGAACCTGTGTCCTCTGCAAGAGTACTACTCACTCTTAACCTTGGAGCCACATCTCCAGCTCCACCCTGGGAAGCTCTCCTAACAAGAAAGGAAACTCTGACCCATTAAGTTTAAGCTTGAGTTTTCCCTCAGACATGCAGCTAGTTGCTTATGACACTAGATATAAATAATCATGTCTGGTTCTGAGGTGAGAGCAGAGACTCCTACTGCAAGCATTAGGACAGGAACGTATTTAATGACCTGGCTCCTCAGCATGAAAACGGCCTCCAGTTGAGCCTTGGAGCGCTCAACTCTTTTTCTCTTCAGAAGCCCCTGTAGCACAATGGTTGCTATCCTGCAGCCCAAAGCTAGATTTCCAACATGGCAATCCCGTCTCGATTATTTCCATGCTGGTCACTTTGGGCACTTAACTTTCCATGCCTTCGTTTCCCATCTCTACAATGGAGAGGATAATAACATTTAGCTCATAGCCAGATAGGAAGGTTTAAATGTCTTAATAACTACAAGACTCACACAAAAGGACCAGGACCATATTAATATTATATCAGCATATACTTTTCTATAGCAACAGGCTATAGAATAAAGGCAAGTTCTCTCTGTTAAATAGACGAACACCATTTTAATCCTTAATACTTGCTGTTACTGTGGTTATTGGCCATTCTTCTACAAAATCACAAACCCTTCATTCTCATTCAAGACCCACATGTTCTGGCAAATTGCCTGTAGACTGGAAATCTTCATAGGCTTTAATATCAGCAGACATTCTGTGGGTGATGAGCACATGACAGTCATGAGTACCCTTGGCGATTAAAGTTACATTAGTAGCCCAGAGGAACACAGCGATGGGTTCTATGCTGGACTCCCTACAAACTGCACTGCGTCCAGCCCAAAGCTGCTGGGGTTCTGTTTCGTTTCTTAAGTGGGGGCTGAGCCCAGGCATCCCACACACTTGCTTAGCTGGCAGAATTCTAGAGCAGAAGTGCGGGACTTCAAGTGTCTTCAAGAGTGGAGCGATTCAAAGTTAAAGTGAGCTAGGGAAGAAATAGGAAGTGAAAAAGTAGAACAGAAAGACTTAGGTAGATAGAGGAAGAAGAAAGAGGAAGGAGAAAAGAAAGAAACTTGAGTGGAAATGAAAGATTCCAGATGAAGAATACATCTCCTGGGTAAAGAGGGGAGAAGCAGGAAGAGATTTATATACAGTGTCTCTGATACCTCAGGGAGGTCCCTCCTGCTTGAGCTAGTTTGAGAGTCATTGGGATACCCATTGAAGAACTTCCTGCCTCCTATGCCCAGAAACTTTTGATCCAAATGGGCAGAGTAAAGCCCAATCATTTTCATTCCTACCAAGCTCATCAATGATGTCAATGCTCATGATCTGAGAACATTTGAGCTAAATTATATCCACACAAAAGAAATTGCTCTTAGGTTTCTTTTATTAAGCCATATTTTACATACAGTAACTTGCCCAGATATTAATATTACTGGTTTCCTGGCATAACCCATTCTCTACTCAGTCATATAAAGATTTATCTGTTCCTATACGAAGCCTCTGGCAAGGATACCGAAAGGCTGTTTTGAATAAAGTTCTAATGACTTGATATGATTTCCCACCAGAACAATATAATAAACTCTGGTCAGTTTTGGGGCTTTTTAAGGAGAAAAAAATGTTTTTCTATAACTTGGGATTGAATATCAAATAAATAGAAAGCATCCACATGACTTTGATCACATCTGGTCTCATTTAAGCTATAGTTTATTTGTTATTTATTATTATTATTATTATTTGTGGTCTGAGAAATTGAGCCCAGGGCCTTGTACATGTTAGGCAAGAATTCGACCATGTGCTATAGCCCCAGGACTATGCTCACTTAAAAAAAAAAAACTACTTGGAACATATTTCATGAAGTTGCTTAAGCAGGGTTTGAACTTTCAATCTTCCCACCTTAACTATCCTGCCCTGCCACTAGTAGTTGGTATAACAGACCTATGCCACCAGACCACTCCTTATTGTCTCATTACTCCACTGGAAAGATGATGATTCTGGTGTGTACAGAACTGTCTCCTGTTCCTTATACTAGCCATTTATTGGACTTATGTACTTCATAATCTCTGATGTTGAACAAGGAAGCTACAGAGATTTAAAGCCCTCGACAGGGCCTCCTGAGCTGCAGTGTGTACATAGTCACTGGGGATCTTGTTAAAATCCAGACTGTCATTCATCGGGGCAGCCGTGGACTTTCACATTCTGTGTCTGTAACAAGCTCCCTGGCGATGCCCAGGCTGACAGTCCAAAGATCACATTTCCAATAAAAGGTCCTGCGTAGCATGGAAAGTGTGTCCCAGACCTCAGCAAGTATCAGAATCATCAGAAGCTGTTTAAACACAGATTGTGGCCAGGGCTGTAACTCAGCTGGTATAGAACTTCCCTAGCATACTTAAAGGACCAGGCTCTACACGCAGCACTGCATAAAACAGGTAGGACGGGGCTCATTTATAGTCTCAGCATTAGGGAGGGGTAGGCAGCAGGATCAGAAATTCTAAGTCACCCTTCGTTACACAGAGAGGTTAAGGTCTCCCTAGGTTACATAAGACCTCCATCTCAAAACAACAACAATAAAGCAGGAACCAAGTTAATAAAATAAAAGACACACTCTCTCTCTCTCTCTCTCTCTCTCTCTCTCTCCCCCCTGTGGGGTGTGTGTGTGGGGTGTGTGTGTGTGTGTGTGTGTGTGTGTGTGTGTGAGAGAGAGAGAGAGAGAGAGAGAGAGAGAGAGAGAGAAACAGAGACAGAGACAGAGACAGAGACAGACACAGACAGACAAACAGAGACACACAGAGAGACAGAGGCAAAGAGAGAATGCATAAGAACTCCGTACTATTATGTCTGACTCAGTAGGGGTGGGATCCAAGACTGTTTCAAATTGTCTCGATGCTAAGGGAAAACTGTGAACACACTGTGACAGCTACGGGTCTTGAGCAATTTCTGCACCTCCTGCTTGCTAGGTGACTTCCCATCAGTTCACACTGCTGTGGAGACCATCCCCTCCACCTTCTGACAGCCATCCCTCCTCAGTCTCCACCCTGCTCGGCTTCTAACTGCCACCATACGCTCATCTTCCTCCTCCCCCAACACCTTCTCCTTTTCCTCATGTAGTCAAGGCAGACCTCAGAGTCACTATTTGTTGCATAGTCAAGGCTAGCCTTGAGCCCCTGATGTCCGAAGTGTGGGGGTTATGGGTGTGCAGCACACAGCTGGTGGGTGATCTTCTAGATATCCTTCTCTCTCACGACTGTAATAGAGTTGACCCTCTTTGCTTCTCCCTTTCTCCAACTCTTGGACTCTCTTCTCTCCCCTCTGCCTCTGAACTGTGTCTTTCTTAGTTTAGCCTGTCATGATCTCCAATGCTCACACCTCATCCTTCTCAGAACTGGCTTCCTGAGGTTTTCTATCTCCAGGGCAGCCTGTTGCCTCTTCCACAGTAATCCTGAAAAAACAGATGGGATCACGTTAGCACCTTGCTTAAAACCCCTCTGTGTCAGCAGAGAACGCAGTCCACATCGGTTGTCTTGGTCAATGTGACCCTGTGGAATATGGCCTTAGCAGTTTTCGTCATCATACCTACTTTGGAATCTCATCAGGCAAGCTTCAAACACATCCAGTCACACAGCCGCTACAAGGTTTCATACCTCCGTATGTTACCAGTCTCTGAGAATGCTCCCCATCCCCCACAGAGTGTCCAGTAAACATCTTCCCACCTGCAGGCCTTTCCCTTTGAACAGTTTTGCAACCACCCCAGGAAACAGTGGTCATGTTCTTCCTGTGCACACACACACACACACACGTAGCAACGCTGTGGTGTTTCCTGCACTTCTTAGCATGCGTGTGCAATCCTCATGGTTTGCAAAGTTCCATAGGACCGATGCTCTTTTCAGCTTTGTGCTTGTTCATCTTCAGATTAAATACTCAAGTAGGCGTGATTGTGGAAACGGAAGCTGATAAAGACCTTAGTTAACTGCATCCATTTCCAGAGGCTGCTGGGACAAACCGACACAAACTTGCTGCTTTAGAGCAAGAGAAGTAACTTGTTGTCTCACAGTCCATGGAGTCAGAAGTTTGAAATTAAGGTGTTGGTTGGGCCTCCTCTGGAGACTCTAGAATTGTGTCCCATACCTTTTCTCTCTCTTTTTTAAAAAGAGTTTTTTTTTTTTTAACATTTATTTTATTTATATGAGTACACTGTAGCTGTCTTTAGACACCCCAGAAGAGGGCATCAGATCTCATTACAGATGGTTGTAAGCTACCATGTGGTTGCTGGGATTTGAACTCAGGGCCTCTGGAAGAGCAGTCGGTGCTCTTAACCGCTGAGCCATCTCTCCACCCCCTCCAACCCCACCCCTACCCCCAACCCTGCTGTCCCCTTTCTTAAACTCGATTTTCCTAGCTGTTCCTTGGCTTAGAGCTGCCCTGCTCTAACCTTTGTCTCTGTTTTCTCATGGTGCTTTTGTCCCCATAGGTAGGGCCCTTGTTCAGTTACAACTGCAAAGACCCCCCATTTCCAAGTAAGGTCACATGCCCAGGCCATGGTGGACTGAAACTAGGCATACCTTCCAGCGGGCCACTGCTTGTGCATCATGATAATTGTTCAGAAATAAAGTTCATAAATAGAGCTAAGAGGCTGAGGCTGGGCACAGGGGACATACCTCAGTCTTCTGGAGGAAGACGTGGAAGGATCGTGAGATTGTTAGCTACATGATGAGTTCAAGGCCAGTTTGGAATGTATGAGAACTCATGTTTAAAAGAAAATAAAAGCTTTAAAAAGTGAGAAGTAGAAACTTTCTCTTTCTCCTGCTAGACCTCAATGAGAATTCTTAAAGACCACATTATCATGCCAAATTTCTTCAAATCATCTTTCTCCTCTTCACAAATTTTTCTATCATCTATCTATCCTATCACCTATGTATCTATGTATCTATGTATCTATCTATGTATCTATGTATCTATCTATGTATCTATCTATGTATCTATCTATGTATCTATGTATCTATGTATCTATGTATCTATGTATCTATCTATCTATCTATCTATCTATCTATCTATCTATCTATCTATCTATCATCTATCTACCTATCTATGTATCTCATCTATATTTCTCGGTTTTGTTTTGTTTTGCAAGCCCTGGCTTGTCCTGGAACTGACTCTGTAGACCAGGCTGCCCTTGAACTGACAGAGATCTGTTTGGCTCTGCCTGTTTCTTTCTCTCAAGTGCTGAGATTAAAGGTGTACACTATTGTCTATCAAATTCTTAACAAAAGGAAGAAGGAGGAGGAGGAGGAGGAGAAGGAGAAGGAGAAGAAGGAGAAGGAGAAGGAGAAGGAGAAGGAGGAGGAGGAAAAGGAGAAGGAGAAGGAGAAGGAGAAGGAGAAGGAGAAGGAGAAGGAGAAGGAGAAGGAGAAGGAGAAGGAGAAGGAGAAGGAGAAGGAGAAGGAGAAGGAGAAGAGACTCAGAGCCAGGCACTGTGGATCATCACTGTGACCATCCTGGTGTTTTGGAAGCTGCTTTGGGAGGACTGTGGAGAGGCTCTCTGATGGTTGAGTCAATAGTTACTCTTCATTATCTTTGTGTGCCTGTCAGTGGGCCAAGAGTCAAGCACTGAGACTACACTTCTTTTTGTCTGAAATCATACCAAATCTTCCTCACAATGGAAAAATGTAAATATGTCCTCTGCTGTTCCCTCTGAACTGATTCTGTTTCTTCTACGAGTATCTTGGGTATCTTCTAGGAGACCTGGAGGAGAGGGAACTGGATATTTCTCTTCCTGACTGAGGGCCTTGCCTTCTCCAATAAAATGTCCTCTGGGCCAGCATGACGGTGGTAGGTGAGACAAGTCCGGCACCAGCTGGGATAAGCAGCTGTGGAAACCGGGAGAGCAGCCTGGGCACAGGGCTGAGGACCAGGTCCAGGTTTCCACACAGTCCCAGCAGCCCAGCCAAGGCTCTGACAGTCCTCACAGCCGAGCCGGCTCTCTCTCCACAAACTGTCAAAGGGCCAAGGCTTCCTCTTCTCAGCCCAGAAGAAAGCTAGGGAAAATATAAAACTACAGGATGCAGTATCTATAGATCCTAGCCTCTTTTCTTCCCACGGGAGAGCACAGCACAGAGAATTCTGTGATTTGTCAAAACCCCAAACAAAACAGGGCTGCAGTTGATTCAGACAAATGGCCACAGCTGTGGAAAAGTTTCTACTTGAAACCAGCAACTCAGCACAAATAGCCATCTCAACGGTTTTATGATCACTTTTCCAGCACGCTCTCTTTCTCCCCAACATGCAGCGACTGGTTCCTTGAGGTCAGGTCCCTTTTAGTCGTGCTCAAGGTGGTGGCGTCTCTCCTACAGTAGCTTCGCTTTTCCCTGCGCTCGCTCGGTTCCCCAGGTTGGTTCCACGTGTCATCTCAGTTGACACTGAAAGTTCAACACCGGTTGTACGGCACTGGAGACACTTGCTGCTCGGTGTTTGTAACTGGTGCCAACGCTCTGACACTCAGTCCTGTGTCCCAAGCATTCTGATCCGGGCGGGGCCGAACGCTCAGGCGGTGAAGCCTGGAAGCCAGGTTGCCTCACAGCTAAAGCCAGCCCAGGTGTGCTGAGAGCTTTCCAAGGTTTGCCTCATTGTGATTAAGTTTGCTGGAACTGCAGCGAAAGTGAGAAGCCCGGAGGAGGGAGGCGAGGTCAGTGAAAGCTGAGCCTTAAACCTCAAGCGAAGCTCAAAGAATCCAGAACCAATTCCAGACCAAGTTTTTATGGAACACGTCTGTGCTGAAAACACATGAGGTGTATGGCTTTCTGCTGTTGAGGCTTAGTTACCTTCCTCTTTTGGCGGGTGTATATTTCTGTCTCCCAGCACAATACTGTGTCACAATCCCCCCCTCCCAACCCCACCCCCGCTTTCACTTTGAGTTCTATCTGTGGAAGCCACATTGCCATGCATGGGCAGGCGTGGTGAGGTCTATGTTTAAGGCATGCATGGATAAAGAGACTTACGGGCTTTTGGGAATCGTGTTATCCTCTTAGAATTTGAATAGAAATCATTTCTAACTCGAAACGTGAAGGATGAGTATCTAAAGCAATGTCTAATGTTTGTTACCCTGCATGTTTTATGGGCTTTCAAAAGGATCCAGTGAACGTCAAAGTAGTAAAGCTGGAATAGTTTACAGTCAATGCGTTCTGTATCGAACTTTATCACATCAGCAAGACACCTGTTTAGAGAGTCAAGCTGGCAGGCTATTTTATAACTAATTTAAGCGATCACAATGTTTATGTAATGGTTAAAGAACAGGAAAATATTAGCCTTCAGTCCCAGCAGTCAGAAAGCAGAGGCAGGTGGATCTCTGTGAACTTGAGGATAGCCTGGTCTACAAAGGGAGTTCCAAGACAGCCAGGGCTCTTTCAGAGAAACTCTGTCTCAAAACCAAACCAAACCAAAGGCATGGAAAGTCAACAGAAAATCTTCAAACTTCAATGCTTTGTATGCTTTTAGATAACAGAGTATTTAAAAGCCAAAAGTAGGGGTTGGAGGGGTAGCTCAGTGGTTAAGAGGACTGGCTGCTCTTGCAGGGGACCCAGGCTGAGTCCTCAGCATATACATGGTGGCTCGCAACGGTCTATAACTCCAGACCCAGGGGACCCCACACCCTCTCATCTCCATAGGCACCAGTCATTGTATACAGACATACATGCACATAAGCATTCATATCCACAAAATAATAAAGAAAAACAAGTGACATTCTTTTTAAATCCCTTAGAAGACAGGCAGGAAAGGCAGAGAAGTCTGAAGCAGACGAATCACTCAGCCTACCTCTTACAGTGTGTGAATAGCTCGGATGTTTCAGCATTACATCTAGACTGTTTTCTGATTGTTGTATTTTTACAAGTACGGCTGGGGTGGTAGTGTGTTGGTAGAGTAGTGGCTCACCATGCATGGGACCTGAAGCTCAGTATACAGAATTGAAGCCAAACATCTTGAGGTCAACCTCTGAGCCAAGTTAGCTTGCAAGTAATTCTCCCAGAACAAGCGTTCATCCACACAGATTCAGGCAGTAGTCCTTCTGAATGTGGTAACACCATCTTTCATCACTGAATTGGGGAAGTTGAGGCAAAGAGAATTGGGAGTTGCAGACTGGTGTGGGCTACACAGTGACACCCTGACTTTCCAAGCCAAAACAAAACCTACCAAAAAATAAACAAACAAACCAACCAAAAAACAATGCAAACACTCTAAAAGCTATTTTCTTGATACTGGAAGGCTCATGTTACATATTTCTCAGGTAGCTCCTTCTCTGGAGAAAATCCTGTATTTCTATTGGCTGATTTCTATGGTGCATCTGCTATTTTCTTTTCCCTATTGAGACAGGATTTCAATCAGCCTGGCGTAGCTTTGAACTGGCTATGTTGTTGAAAATGCCTTTTAATTCTGGGTCGTCCGAGGTCTACCTTCTTAATGTTTGGATTACAGGCATGCAGTACCACACCTGGAGCACGCCCAGACTCTTACCTTGATTGCTCTCAAGGAAGAGGCTTAGGAAGTAATATGCTATTGTTTAACATTCCATCATGAAACAGAAGTAACGTCTGGAAAATATTGAATAGTAAAACATAGGGCTATCAACACGACTCAGCAGGTAAACACACTTAACACCAAACCCACCAACCTGAATTCAATCCCTGGGACCCACATGGTGGATGGAGAGACTTGACTACACCGTGGTTGTCCTCTGACCTCTCTAAGTACCGCATAGCATGCATGTACAAGAACAGGTAAATAAAATGTAATATAATTTTTAAAATGATAAAATATGACAAAACCACTAGGAAGTTAAGCTATGCATATTATACCTTGGTTTTTAATGATTGTTTTTTACCTTTTAGGTTACATAGTTTAATTTTTCATAATACCTCAGTGTAACAATTGGCATATCAAATCCCTTTACAAACTTACGGGCTCTTGTGAGCAGATAACAACTGGCTATCCTGACCAATCCTTCTTGTCTATTTCCAGTGAAGATCAAAACCCAATTCTTTGCTTCAGTGTTAATTAAATATATTCAATTACACTAAAAAGGAAACTGGTATACCTTAGCAGCTTTTCCTCCAGAGAAATCACTTTGTCAAAGAAACTGATTTTTTTCTCCTCTTTTCCACCCACACCTAACGCTCCTAGTTTAGTAATGTAAAAAAACCATAATTATATTCACTTTATTAAAATGGAAAAATTGGGGAGAAATTCAGGTGATAAACAAAGAAACAAGAGGGGAAGGGGGGATAGAAGATGCACTGGCATACATTTCTGGGATGGGATGTGGTAACTCCTAGACAGCTCCTTCCTTTTCAGCATCTGTTCCCTTGGTAACAGCCCTTTCACCATTCAAAGAGGGAGCATCCCTCTTCACTCACAGTATTTGATCCTTGGGAACTTTTACACTGTATGCAGGAGAAGCGATCCGGTCTCTCTCCTGAAAGAAAAACTCACATAAAGCTGTGAGAAGCTAATGGCCACATTTAGACTAACACTGTAAGGCGTAGCTCCAGGACCCCTTCTCTGATGGTTTGCGAATGCTTCTGTGTGAAATGTGTTTGAGAAGTTAGAATCAGGCCACCCCAAGACCCGAAACATTGAGTCTTGAAGTGAGAGGACAACCATAATTGGCTTAGCTCATTGCATCTTTCCTGAAGTGTTCTCATTGAAGAAAAAGTAAAACTTCCACGCCTGGTGGTGGTGGCAGCACACACACCTTTAATCCCAGGGCTTGGGAGGCAGAGACAGATGGATTTCTCTAAGTTTGAGGACATTCAGGTCTACAGAGTGAGTTCTAAGACAGCCAGAGCTAAAACAGAGAAACTCTTGTCTTGAAAAACCCAAACCCAAACCAACCAACCAACCAACCAGCCAACCAGCTAACCAACAAACCAACAAAGCAACCAACCAACCCACCCACCCACCAACCAACCCACCCACCCACCAACCAACCCACCCACCCACCAACCAACAAACCAACCAACCCACCCACCAACCAACCAACCAACCCACCAACCAACAAACCCACCAACCCACCAACCAACCAACCCACCCACCAACCAACCAACCCACCAACCCACCAACCCACCAACCCACCAACCCACCAACCCACCAACCCACCAACCAACCAACCCACCAACCCACCAACCCACCAACCCACCAACCCACCAACCCACCAACCAACCAACCCACCCACCAACAACCCACCCACCCACCAACCAACAAACCAACCAACCCACCCACCAACCAACCAACCAACCCACCCACCAACCAACCAACCAACCCACCAACCAACCAACCCACCAACCCACCAACCCACCCACCAACCAACCCACCCACCAACCAACCCACCCACCCACCAACCCACCCACCCACCCACCAACCAACAAACCAACCAACCCACCCACCAACCAACCAACCAACACACCAACCAACCCACAAACCAACCCACCAAAAAGTAGCTCCAGGATGGGAAGAGTACATGCCAACCACCTCTACACTATTACGGGTGTTAGGCTCTTATGTGGCATCAAGTAAATATAAGCCAGGCATAGAGGAATCCGTCTGTAACACTAGCACTCAGGAAGGATTGTCCTGAGTTCAAGGCCAGGCTTGGCCACATGTACATAACCCATTTCAAACAAGAAGGTAAATAGAGTATACAGGAATCTTAGGGCATATTCATACAACGAACGCTGGGCAGTCATTGAAATGATCATCTGTATGTGTATTATTTGTGTGAAATGCTAGTCATCTATGCAAACTATGTATCTGAAGAACTTTAAGGCAAAGTATTGTGATATGCTAATTAGTGTATATATATATGTATATATACTGTATGTATAGATAAATGTAAATATATGTGTATTCTTATATGGATAGACATCTTTATTTGTCTATCTATCTCTCATTTACCTGTCTGTCATCATCAGTCTATCTGCTTCTCTGAGATCAGGGAGGAAGCCTGGTTATGAAAGCTTCTTTCCCATTGCACGCTTCCGGTATCCTCACATAGCAGAGGGTAGAGGAAGAGGGAGAGGTTTCTTGTAACTTTTATGAGAGTACTAAGCCCCTCTCTGTCTTCATAACCCAAAGGCCATCCTTCTTAATACCACCACGAGGTTGGGTGTTTATTTTTTTTTATCATTTTTGTATTTATCGTTAGCCTGTGTAATCGACCTTGTATTTGCCAATATATCTCTCCTAACATAAACATTTATTATACAATCCATTGCTGAGTACCTCCACACTTGTCTGTCCTGATAGATACCAATAGACACCAAAAGAAAATTGCAGAATGTTCATAATGCTGATCCTAAATGTATAATGTTAAATGCTAATGTTTAATGTACATTGTCAAAGGGTGTGTATGCAGGGCTCACCTAGCATTCATGAAACCTTACATTCAAATCCCAGCATCACATAAACTGGGTATGGTAGTATGTTCCTATAATCCCAGCACATGTGAGGTAAAGGCAGAAAGATCCAGAGTTTAAGGTCATCATTAACTACACAGGGGGTGGGGGGATAGCTGAGGATACAGGAATCCTTGTCTCAAAAAAGAAGAGAAGAAAGCCATAGAGTACAATAAGGAGTCAATGTTAGCACATACACAACACACATTTGGGATCAGGGTCTCACTATCCCTGGCTGGCTTAGACTCAACCACACTGGTCCCAAATGCTGAAATTAAAGGTGTACATCACCATGCTTGACCCTAAAAGTTGTATTCAGGCCTCCGCACATACACATACACATGTCCCCTCACACAGTAACAATAAAATATAAAGTATATATAAACAAGAAGGAAGGGAATTCTACAAATGCAAATGGTTCTGATTATTTTGTCAATCTGTGAAATTTTCAAATGAAGATTAATTTGTTTGCTGTCGGTACTCAAAATATTTCCTTTTAAAAAGTGCTTCCCGGTTACCATTGAGCTCAATGTTGGCAATAAAGTGCTTGTCTAGACTTGCCCTAACAAAGACACTGAGGACATGGTATTTTCCTTACATATTCAGGAGGTGAGAAGTCCAAAATCATGGAGTAGTCTTGGTCTTTTCTGAGGTCTCTGTGACTGTCAATGGTAGCTCTGTCTCTCTCTGTCTCTCTCTGTCTCTGTCTCTCTCTCTCTCTCTCTCTTTCTGTGTGTGTGTGTGTGTGTGTGTGTGTGTGTGTGTGTGTGAGTGTGTATGCACTCACGTGTGTTTTAAAGTAGAGTCTCATGTTCCTAAGGCTGGCCTTGAACTTGTTACATAGCCAAGGATGCCTTCACATTCCAGATCCTAAGTCTAAGCTCATTTTTATGTGCAACATGTTATGGGCAAATTGTGTGTCCACACAATGTCTTATGTTGGAGCTTGTAAAGGACTTCATTTGGAGATATGGATAGCTGGATTTAAATGAGGTTCTAAGGATCATACCTTAATCCAATAGGACCAATATTCTGCTGTAAAGGGAATAAGATAACTGGACATACCTTCATAGAGCTGTGCGAGCACAGAGGAAAGGCCAGGTGAAAACAGTGGGCTACCCCCACAGCCCTCACGATGGTCCCTGTCTGCCTTAGCAGCTGAGAGGTAGAAACAAGAGGACCAGGACGTCAAAGGATCGGCATTCAGCCCCAAAGCAAGTATGAGGTCCCCCTGTTATACAGCTGTTATACAGAGAAACCCTCTCTTGAAAACCCAAATAATGACAATAATAATTAATAATAATAATAATAATAATAATAATCCCTTGCATACTGTTCTATCTAGAAATAGAAGACAGAGTACTCTACTGTTACAAATCACAAAGCTATCATATTTCAGTGTCTTAGGCTGCATTGCTAAAACACACGATTACTGCTATACCAGAATTACTTACATCTTACTGTAAGACACAGACAGACAGACAGACAGACAGACAGACAGACAGACACACACACACACACACACACACACACACACACACACACACACACACACACACCTGCTAGCGAGATGGCTCAGAAGTTAAGATCATTTGTTGCTAATGCAGAAGATACCGGTTAGATTCCCAGCACCCCCACGGTGGTTCATAGCCATCTACAACTACAATTCCAGAGCATCCCATGCCCTCTAATTACGTCTATGAACACGTAGAACATAGACATGCATGGAGGCAAAGCAGTCCAACATAAAATAAAATGAGAAAGATCTAATTTAAAAAACATTAAACTTTCTACAAGTAAACAAAAACAATACAGTGTTAAAATATGGACTTAGATGTGGCTGTTGGTACAATGTTTGCTTACTGGGCTTGAAGCCACGGGTTTGATCCAAGCACTTGGTAAACTAAGCGTGATGTGAAGATGCATTCTTAGAATTCCAGCACTCAGAAGTTAAGGAAGATCAGGAGTTCAAGGTCATGTTCTGCTAGATAGCAAGCTCACAGCTAGGCTATATGAAACCTTGTCTCAAAAAACCCACATCATTTAGCATGTGGGAAGACGGGAAAGTAGGATATTGAAGAACAGGGATGGGATGGGAAGCTATGAGATTGTTAGGAAGGGCTTCCTTGGAGGGGTGACATTTGGGCAAAGACCTGAGCATGAGAAATTACTGTCTAGTCATTAGGAACAGAGCCACACCCATTCAGCAAGTGCAGACATCTCGAGTAGAGACGAGGAAGACTTTTCAAGCAATAGTAGAAGGTGGCATGGATGAAAGATGGTGAGAAGACAAGTTCAGAGAGATGACACAGGGCCAGGTCAGGACTTTCACTCCAAGAGAGATGGGATCTCATTGTCTGACCTACACTGGAAAAGGAAGTAAGCTCTGAAACATGGGAACCAGTCAGGGTGCTACCTCTGGACTCATGAAAGAGGGGGTGGCTTGGACTGCCATAGCAGTGATGGAGAGACTTGATGTGTTTGGATATATGCTGAAGACAGACAAGAAGCTGATGCTGGTTTGGATTTAAGGTTAATGTCGGTTGGGTATGGCAGGTGGTCAGGACCACAATCCTAGTACTTAGGACCTCAAGGCAGGGGATGGCCATGGCCTAAAACCTACCCTAGAGTACACAATGTGGTTAAGGCCTATCTGGACCACAGAGTGACCTGGCCTCAAAGTTACTTTTGTTTTAAACATCTGTTCTGATGTCAAACATGGTTTAGAGAGCCAAGATGTTAGAAAGCAAAGTCTCCTGTCTCTGTTTCTGTTTCTGTCTCTGTCTCTCTGCCTCTGTCATTCTCCCCCTCCTAGTCTCTCTAACATCTTGCTGCACCAGGTCGTCAAAGCCCAGGTCTTTGCCAGGCCGGCCAGCACTTCACCTCTGGGCTATACCCCTAGTTTGTCTTCTTTCTTTTTCCTTTCTTTTCTCTTTTCTTTGGGATGGGATCTTCTAGGTAGCTCTGGCTGTCCTGGAACTCACTATATAAACCAAGCTGGCTTTGAACTCATAGAGATCTGCTCACCTCTTTCTCAGTGAGTGCTAGGATTAAAGCATTCTTGACCACACCGATTCGTCTTCTTTTTTTCTAATGCTACTTTCTCCATCTGCTCATCTTCTGACTCCTGGTTTACCTACTACCTTTCTATTAAGCTTGCTTCTAGTCAGGCATGGTGGCACATACCTTTAATCCCAGCACTCGGGAGGCAGAGGTAGGAGTATATCTGAATTTGAGTGCAGTCTGATCTACAGAGAGTCCCAGGGCAGCCAGGGGTACACAGAAAAACCCTGTCTCAAAGATAAAAAAAATAATGTCACACACCAATTCTCTTTCTTTCATGATGTATGTGATTGTCAAAACAGCCCATGTTCTTTTCTGTATTGGGGGATATGTCTAACACAATGGTTCTTAACTTTCCGAACAGCTCTGCATGTTTTGGTGACTCCCAACCATCAATTATTTTCATCACTACTTCATGTCTGTATTTTTGCTACTGTTCTCAATCAGAATGGAAATATCTGATGTACAGGATGCATGATATGTAACCCCTGTGAAAGGATCATTTGACCCCCAAAGGGGTCGAACCCTACACGCTGATAACTAGTACTGGTCTAAGACACCAATAAAGTATTGTAATAATTGACTTAGGCAATGACCCATAAGCATACACATTAATTAAAAGTGTATTTCTTCTGTGTGTGTGTATGTGTGAATGTCTGCCTGCCTGCCTGTCTGTCTGTCTGTCTGTATGTATGTATGTATGTATGTATGTATGTATGTATATGTGTGAGTACACCATGTTCATGCTTGGTGCTTTTGGGGGCCAGAAGAAGACATTAGATCCCCTGAAGCTGTACTTCCAGATGGCTATGAACCACCATGTGAGTGCTGGGAATCGAACTTGGGTCCCCTGCCATAGCAATAAATAATCTTAACTAGTGAGCAGCCTCTCCAAACCCCAACTTTGATAGTCTCTAAAGTTAATAACTACGCCCTCCACTTGGATGGAGCCTTTCTTCCTTCCCTTAAAATGCTTTCGTGTCTTCTACCCCATATGACCTCTATGACCTTCTGAAGATGAACAGGGCACAGAATCATGTGATACAACGGATGCAATGGGCCGAAGCTGAGTGAAGCTCTGCGGTTGGTTATGAGCCTTCTGAATAAGAACATTAAAAAGCAGAAGGTCAAGGCTGAATGGGTCTGCTTCTTCTGCCTTATGGGGTTGCCATTCTCCTGTAAACAAATACAGTCATGTGTTCTTTAATGATAGAAACACATTCCGGGGCACCTTTGGGGATTTTACAACCATGTGAATGTCACAGGGTAATGGCACAAATTAAGATACTTACACCGTCAGTAAGCTCTGTAATTTTATGGCGCCACTCTCACATGCAAGGCTTGGCATCGACCAAAATATCATGCGCCACATGACTGATGCTATTCAAATGAGGTATGATGTGACAAGTGATAGGAAGCAAGAATGAGTCTTGGAAACACAGAGGCCAAAAATCAGACGAAGCAAAGTCCCAGAGAAAGACCCAGAATACACCTAAATACTTCACCAGGCATCACATGGTGATGTTCTTGGCACAAATGTGCAGTAAAGTTGGCCCAGTGGAAAGTCATAAATATAAGTAGCAAAAATAATGTTTGAATCTGTCACAAATAATATTTCTTTGTAGCTAAGCACAGAAAATATTATTTTACCACACAGGGGGAATAATACTTTGGAAAACAGGAACCTTTTCCAAGGCGTCGAGAATGATATGAAATTTCTGCTGCTAAAAATTTTCGTCAGGTTTGTAGGTAACAGTGAATCATCTCTGACTTTGGAGAGAACTGAAACCTGGACTAGTCAGGTCTTGCCTTTTTATTTACACTGAGATAAGACGGAAGGCAGGAGGCCAAGTAGATGGCAGGAGTTTTGAGACCTTCCCACTTTGTGGACAAGGGCAGAAGAGGAGCGGAGAATGCATTTCTGTCTCTGTAGGCAGTGGCAGGGTGGACCGCAGGTATCTGCTCTCTGAGATTCCTTTGGGCCACAGCACTTTTAGGCAGAATCTTGTGTGATCCCTATGCTACCAGGGTAGCCTATGCAATCAGGGACAATGAAACTAGTGGGCATTTACTCTAAAGATCTATTTTAAAGAAATATTGGGGGAGGGGCAAGGGAAAAAGAAATATTTGATTTTGTATTAGGAGTAGTGGTGCAAACCATTTGTTCTAAGACTCGGGAAATGGAGGCAGGCAGAGTTCAAGGCTAGCCTGGTCTACGTTGTGAGCAACAAGCCAGACACATTTACACAGGCCTTGTCTGAGGGAGAAAAAAAAAAAAGAAAAAAAAAAACAAAAAACAAAGAAACATTCATGGCTACTAGGATATCTAATGAAAGTTTTTTTTCCTATAATTTTCAGAAGAATAGAGGCAGCTTTATTTTTTTCCTTTAAATTGTGTTTCGTTCCTTTGAGACAGGCTGTAATACAGCCTAGATTAGCTTTGAACTCACAATATAGATGAGACTGGTTTCAATCTCCCAATCCTGTCTCTTAGTGTTGAGACTACTGTTCTGTGCTACCAAATCCAGATCATTATGTGTGTTTGTTTGGGAAAGGGTCTTACATCGCCTAAGCTGGCCTAGAACTTTATATGTAGCTGAGCATCACCTTCAACTGCTCACCCTCCTGCCTCTATCACCCTCGTGCTGGGCTTAGAGGTGTGAACTGCCAGGACCATCTATCATTATATCTGAGTAATAGAATTTGCCTGCCTTGCTTTTCTGCCTTCCTTCCTTCTTTCCTTCTTTCCTTCCTTCTTTCCTTCCCTTTCCTTTCTCTCTTTCCTTCCCTTTCCCATTTTCTTCCTCTCTTATTTTGTTGTTGTTGCTATTTTTGAGATAGAATTTCAGACCGAGTCCATCCTAGCTATCCGAGTCCTTCCTCACTGTGTAGATCAGGCTGGCCCTTTGCCTTGCCAGTCCTGGCATTAATGGTGTGCAACACCCTTCTGGATGGATTTTCTTATTAAAAATTGTCTCTAAAATACATTTTTCCACTTTATCTTATTTTATATGTATGGGTCTTTTACCTGTATACGTGTCTGTGTAACATTTGCATGTCTGGTGTCCCAAAAGGCCAGAGAAAGACCCTGGTGCTGAAATTATAGATGGCTGTGAACAGCCATACCGATGCTCTGAACTGTAAGAGCAGTCAGTGCTCTCACCCACTGATCTCTCCCAATTTGACTAATGTAATCACACACACACACACACACACACACACACACACACACACACACTTGTGTGTGTATGTGTATAGAAAGATTGTATTCACATAATTCTAGTGCAATAAACATAACTCCATTGCAGATGTTCATAAATTGCACATTAAGATACTAACAGTGAAAAAAATAAGGACATGTTTAGAACTTCAAGACAATGTCCTATCCTAATTTCGAATGTAAGTGACCTGAATTTTGACATCGATGTTCATCGATGTTCATCGATGTTACATAGAAGTAACATGGAGGAGTGAAGAGAGAACCTAGGTTTATGGATGTCTGATCTCAGTTTCAGATTGTCATGCCCCTACTTAGCTGGGATCATAAAGTTAAAGTATGAATAACCCTTCCCTTGCTTTCTTGGTATTTCTTCATAAGGAGGTGAAAAGCTCCTCAGAGCAGTTAGCAGACTTTGGCCAGGAGTTCATGAATGCTTACAACTACAAGAAAGACTGCTGAGCTCAGAGACAGAAAAGGAACAAAAACAATCCAAGGGTTTTCCTTAGGCTCTGCTCTAATCCCATTTATAATTGCCATCATTTTAAATGATTAAAAAATAATAAATTTGATTGTGGTAGCACATGACCGTAAGTGTAGCATTTTGGAGATGGAGGCAGGGAGAGGCTGCATTGGCTACTTGTGAGTTTGAGGTCACCCTGGTTACATAGCAAGGTATTGAGACCCTAGACCTTGTCTTATGGAGGACAAATAAAAAGGAAAGGGGAGACTGGGTGTGGTTTACTTTCAGGAGATATCTATGTGTTTGGGGTCAGCATCCAGCATTGTCTCCAGAGTGAATCCCATCACCTGAAGGAAAAATAGCCTACACATAAGATAGGTTTTTAGAAAAAGGAATTTCACTTTTGAGTTCAAATGAAATTTCTATTGCATGAGAGATGTGCTCCTCTAACTTTCAGCAATTCTTATCTTAAATTTCTATTTTGCTTTGGGGTAGTAATGACCACTTCTGAAACGAATTTCTGTAGCTAGGAGCATAAAACTAAGGATAACTAGAACCTACTTTATCTTTGCAAGACAAACGCATTTCAGAATTTTGTCAAGCACTTTTTCTTTTTGTTCCCAAGTCACTCTTGTGAGTACTCAGGATCACGTGATTGCCTGCCTTTCTTTTATTCAACTGCTATTAGTGCATATTCAATCAATAAGTAAGAAGGTCCCAGACTGCCTGAAAAAATAGTCATCTGTCTGGTTCGTACTAGCCACAACAAAGGAAACTTTGCCAAGCTTAGTCAGACCTAGTGTGGCTGACAGGCTTGGCAGGGACACAGGCATGATTTACGGACCTAAGATCAGAATACAAAGGTAAACAGATTAAAAAACAATGAACTGGGTTTCTCCAGTACAAATACATAGGACTGGTTTCCCCTTTGTTTGTAAAGTTAAAAATAAGACATTTAAACTATAATGTTACATGTTTCCACAAAATACTTGATTTTACTTTTGAGACAGAATCTTACGTGTTTCAGGCTAGCCTTGAACTTTCTGTCATCAAAGCCAAGTACTTAAGCAGATGAGCTACACCTCTAGCCTATGCCATTCTGCTTTGGTTTCTCTAAATATCCTGTCACTAAGTAGTCTAGGCTAGCTTAAAACTTGCAATCCCGCTGCTGGGGTTACAGGTGTGAGTCACCAACCTTCTCCAAGTTGGTTTCTTTTCTATAGGTTTCTTTCTTATAAATTAGGTCATACTTTGGTGTAATATGTAATATTCAGTTTGAGGCACTCTGTGGATTGAACTCAAGGCCTTCTACATGACTAATGTATCTTCTCGTACTGAACTGTAGTCCCACTTTAGACCATGACTTGTTTCTCTCAGACAGAATCTTATCTAGCCAAGGCTAGGCCCCCAACTCACTATGTCATTTAAGGTGATCTTGAATTTTCTCATCCTGTTGTCTCCACCTCTTAAGTAGTGGGATTATAGTGTAGAAGGATCATAGTGTAGAAGTCAAGAAGGATTATAGAAACTGATAATCAGAACCAGTCTCAGGAGTTTACGCACATTAAGCAAGCCCTCTACCAATGGAGCCGCATAGATCGTAATTTTAAATGCTCTGAAGTGAGACATACAGACAAAATGTTGTGTGTTACACTATTCCTGGGTATCTATTCCATGTTGAAATGTCTATTTACCAGAGAGGGAACTGACAACAGATTAAACTATAATGCCATCAATGTCCAGTTGGCGAGCCAGTAAGTTTTATTGAAGTTGTTTATAGAGGTATGGGTAAGGGGTTATTTAGAGAAAGGAGAGGTGACTGAAAGACAGCGCGTCACCGAAGCCCACCCCAGCATCTGTGATAGATCACAAACACTGGAAGCCTGAAGTACACTGCAGAACCTATAGATAGTTCAGCAGGTTGGAGGATGTCCTTTCTGGGTTGCTCAGAGAGTATCTCTTCCAGGCAGCTCAACCTAATTCAAAGTGCCGCTCAACAGTCCTTAATGCATTTGAGCAAGAGAGACTGTCCTAGTTAATTTTCTATTGCTAGGACAAAATAGGCCAAGGCAACTTATGAGAGAAAGCATTCAAATTGGTGCTTATTGCTTCAGAGGGTAAGAGACCATGAAGGCATAGCAGTGGCACTAGCTCACATCTTGATCCTGATTTGTAAGTAGGAGATAGAAAGAGCACTGAGAATGTCAGGAGTCCTTTGAAGCTTCAAAGCCCATACCCAAATGACACACTTCCTCCAACAAGACCACAGCCTGCAATCCTTCCCAAACACTTATGGACCAAATATTCAGTCAACTGTGGGGAGAGGCATTTTAATTAAACCACTGTGGGGTGGGGGATAAACTTAGTGAATCCATTCAGTATCAGGAATTTCATGGAACTACTGAATTGTTACTGAGTTTTAGTGAACTTCCCTGAAGAATGGAGTGTTTCACCTCCATTTTAATATCTTATGTCTTAATGAGCTTTCTGCCAAGGCGGATGGGTTTTATCTAAAAGAAATCTGCTACATAACACATGACCTTCTGTCTGGTCTGCTGCTTCCAGTGTTATGATTGAGCATGATTTGGTAGCCCTCTGGGTGTAGTTTATCTGTAAAATGAAGATTTACACTGGCTAATTTCTAAAGGACTTCTCAAACCTTTAGATTCTATAAAAGCAAGTATCTCTGAAATTTTCCCTTTAAAATAAAATAAATGGGAAGTGTGAAACCTCTTAGCATGAAAATATAAGACAATACAAATCAGGAAGATGTGAAGCAATGTTGGCCAAGGACAAACATTTTCATCCTACAAATACCCCTTCAAAAAGCGGGCTGGAGAACTTATTCGGCTCTTGCTGTGCAAGCATGAGGACGTGAGTTTTCTCCTTCGCACCCAAATGAAAAGGTAGGATATGACAGCATGCGCACATCTGTAATCCCAGTACTGAGAAAGGTGGAGACAGGAGGATCTCTGAGACTTGTTGGTCAGTCAGTCCACCAGAACTGCAAACACAAAGAGCAACGAGAGATCCTGTCTCAAAAATCAATTGCTCCTGTCTAAAAGTAATGCAGGGACAAAGAGTAGAGCAGAGACTGAAGGAAAGGCCATCCAGAGACTGCCCCACCTGGGGCTACATCCCATCTGTAGACACTAAATCCAGATACTATTGCTGATGCCAAGAAGCGCTTGTTTACGAGAGCCTCTTGTATACTGAAACTGTCCCTGAGAGGCTCTGCCAGAGCTTGACCAATACTGATGCGTATGCTCACAGCCAACCATTGAACTGAGCAAGGGGACCCCAAATGGAGGAGTTAGGAGAAAGACTGAAAAAGCTGAAAGGATTTGCAACCCCACAGGAAGAACAACAATATCAACCAACCAGCACCCTGCCCCCCTGCCCACAGAGCTCCCAGGGACTAAGTCACCAGCCATAGAGTACACATGGAGGGGCCCATGGCTCCAGCTGATTATGTAGCAGAGGATGGCCTTACTGGCATCAATGGCCACACCCTTCCATGTCTCCAGCATCAGCTCCTGCCTCAGCTTCCTGCCCAGTTGGAGTTTCTGTGGAGTTGGTCCTGTGGAGACTGGATACCCCAATGTGGGAATGCTAGGGTGCTGAAGTGGGGGTGGGTGGGTGGTTGAGCTTCCTCATAGAAGCAGCGGGGAGGAGGGATGGGATAGGGGGTTTGTAGAGGAGAAACCGGGAAGGGGAATAACATATGGAATGGAAATAAATAAAATAAGCAATAAAAATAATTAAAAACAAAAAACAAGGGAGTGTAATTGAAGAAGACACCTCTGGCTTCCATATGCACACATACGTACACACCTAGGTGAAATGAGAATTCCACCAGCTGTATGTACATGGATTGAATATTATTTTAATAGGTTGTAATATAGTTTTGTGGCATCCTTAACAAAATGAGTTTTCAAGCACTGTTGTTTTCCCAAGGGAGGGAATTTAGATGTTGGTTTTGTCTGTGTAGGAAGTGTGTGGGCAAAGCTCTCAGCTTTCAGGAAAATTCTCCCTTCATAGGAAGAGGCTTTCCAGATGTTCTTTGAGTCATTTCCATGAAAACACTGAAAGGCTATGGAGATGGAATTGTCGACAATAATTGTTTATCGGTAGGGCAACCTGTAGCTGCTTCCGCCTTTCTATGACTTAAGAATGGGAATTGAGCCAGGAGTGTGGTGCATTCTTGTCATTCTAGAACTGAGGAGGGAGAGGTAGGAAGGTCACAAGTTCTAGACCAGTGTGGGCTACTATGCTAGATGGTTTTATGTCAGCTTGACACAAGCTAAAGTGATCTGAGGGACTTGAGGAGGGAAGATTCCTCTTACAGAAAATGCCTCTGTAAAATCAAGTTGTAGGCAAGCTTCTAGGGTATTTTTTTAAATTAGTGATTGATGGGGAAGGGCCCAGACCATTGTGGATGTTGCTATTCCTGGACTGGTCGTCCTGTGTTTGATAAGAAAGCAGGCTGAGCAAGCCCGTAAGCCCGTAAGCAGCACTTTTCCATGGCTTCAGCATCAGCGCTTGCCCTCAGGTTCCTGACCAGTAGGAGTTCCTCCCCTGACTTCTTTCCGTGATGAACAGCAGGCAGTGAGGAAGTGTAAACTGAATAAACCCTTTCCTCTGCAACTTGCCTTTTGGTCACAGTGTTTCATCAAGCAACTGTAACCCAAAATAAAACAGCTACACTGTAAAACTCTCAGAAAACAAAGTAAGCAAGAAGGATGGAAAAATGAAAGGAAGGGATGAGAAGGTTTTCAGGCTGTCGACAGAGATAGATGGTCCAGAGCTGACCCAGAGAGTGCTGAGTTAGCCCTCCAAAAGCACAGCAGAATGCCTATGTCCTCCAAAATTCATATGGTAAAATATTACTCCTAAAACCCAACATATGATGTCCCAGTCTGCTTTCTATTTATGAAACAAACTAACCAGGATAAAGAAGAGAGATTTATTAGCTCTGTGATTCTGAAGGCTGGGAAATCCAGGGATATTGTCTTAGATACTGTTCAAAGGACACCATGACCAAGGCAACTCTTAGAAAAGAAAGTGTTTAATGAGGGGTTTGCTTACAGTTACAGTCCAGGATGATCATGGTGGAAAACAGGCAGGCATGGTGCTGGAGCAGTACCTTAGAGCTTTACATTGTAATCCACAGGTGAGGGAGAGAGAGGGAGAGGGGGATAGGAGGGGGGAACAGAGAGGGAGAGGGAGAGGGGGATAGGAGGGGGGAACAGAGAGGGAGAGGGAGAGGGGGATAGGAGGGGGGAACAGAGAGGGAGAGGGAGAGGGGGATAGGAGGGGGGAACAGAGAGGGAGAGGGAGAGGGGGATAGGAGGGGGGAACAGAGAGGGAGAGGGAGAGGGGGATAGGAGGGGGGAACAGAGAGGGAGAGGGAGAGGGGGATAGGAGGGGGGAACAGAGAGGGAGAGGGAGAGGGAGAGAGAAAAAGAGGGAGAGAGAGAGAGAGAGAGAGAGAGAGAGAGAGACTAGGCCTAGTATAAACTCTTGAAACCTCAAGCCCACCCTCAATGACATGCCTCCTGCAATAAGACCACGCCTTCGAATCCTTCCTAAACAGTTCACCAACTGGGATCAAGCATTCAAATATCCGAGTCTATGGGAGCCATTCTCATTCACACCGGTACAGGTATGGTATATCTGGTGAGAGAAGCTGGCTGTATTACAATATGGCAAAGGCAATGCATGGTGTGTCTGCTCTTTCTAAAGCCACGAGTTTTATATGGATCAGTATATGAGTGTAGAAAATATATTCAAAATACAGTATTGGTAACTCCTATGCGGAAGTACTAGCCTTTGGGAAGGGATTACATCACAAAAAGAGTCCTCAGAAGTAGAAACAATGTCTCTATAAGAGAGGCCCAAGGGGCTCAGGGTGTAATAGCAAGTTCTGCTCTTCCAAAGGTGCGAGCGAACAGAGTTCATGTTCTTTTCTATAAGCGGGTAATGAATTTCCCGCCATTTTCCAATCAGTTGTGTCAAACCGACACACTTGCCAAGGACAACCCAATGAACACAGCAGCTCATCCACTAGAAATAACAGACCAGGCCTTGAGCCACAAGATTGCTGAGCTAGGCGTGGCTGCCTACGCAGGTCTGTAATCCTAGAATTTAGGAGGTAGGGTCAGGAAGAGGAATCAAGTTAGAGAACATCCGGGCTGCACAGCAGGACTCTCTCTCTCAACCCAGCTGAACAAGCAAAAGCACCAAAGAAAAAACAGATCCCTGAGCAGACTAAATAAATGTTACAAATCCCACCCAAGAAAGATTGATTGGCAGACACTTTTTATCCTCAGTGTTGCTCTGCTCATATTTCATATGCAGATTTAACAGATTTTCTGATGTACTTACAAAGACCAAAGGAGAAGAGAATCCATTCTGAAAACCCCATATTTCACTCCTAGACTGCACATTGGCAGGGACGGGACAGGAGCCAACTTCTCAGAAGGTGAGAGGGACTGCAAACTGTTATATGCTCAAGGAGTTGCCACACAGTCCACAGTTGTCTGGGATTATTTCCAACAGGCATATCTCTCACTGGAGGCCTTAAGAATAGACTGCAGGAAGCTGGGCGCGGCGACCACGCCTTCAAGCCCAGCATGCCGGAGGCAGAGACAGGCAGAACTCTTTGAGTCTGAGGCCAACCAGATCTACAAAGTGAGCCCAGGTCTGCAAGGTCTATTACACAGAGAAACCCTGTCTAGAGAGGGAGGGGAAGGGGGAGGGAGGAGGAAACAGCCTATATTAGAATTTTTAACAACTGACAGCCTGACTCAGTTTGAAAACTGACAATTTACTGTAATATGCCTTATTTAAGATGGTTGAAAATTGTCTAATTTGTATGTAATATTGCATTCAGGCACACACATGTAATATTAAGTTCAAGAAGAATTAGCCCTTACTGAGGGAGAGAATTATCTGAAGTGGTATACTCAGATATTTGTGATCTTCTTAGTATCCAATTAAAATACAGCTTTTTGTTAAAATACCCACATTTATGATTTTTACGTTAGTTTACTGGACCTTAGTAAGTAAGCTAAGCAGGTGAATTCACCTGGCTGATAACGAATTACGAGATATCAGGTAAGAGTGTACAGCTCTCATTTTGCTTTGTTTTGTTTTAGCAGCATTTCACTGTGTTATCCCTGCCTGGCTTGGAAGTCACTTTATAGAGCAGGCTCGCCTTGAACTGACGGAGACCTGTCTGTCTTGGCTTCAGAGGCACCACCAACCTAGCACTCTGGTTTAGACAATAAGAAAGCTAACTTGTATCAGAGTAAGGTAAGCACATACCGTCATCGTTCAGGACATACTAAAGTCTGAGGTCCTCAAATTAAGAGACTGAAGTAAATGTTTTTAATAGACATGCACAAATAAAGACAAATCAAGAGAACCTAAGTGACAGGCATTTGGCGATAATTCTATGGCAATTTTCCGTAGCTTTATATCAAATAGTACTTTGTTGATCAAATTATGTCTGAATTGTCCAAAAAATGTCAGTTTAAGATGGGTAAAAGGATCACATCCTGAGAACATTATTAGATGAAGTTTACTACCTTATAATTAAACAAAGGCAGTATTCGTCATATCAAAGGAACCATTTAAGAACATTTCCACCAAATTCTGGATAATGAGTTTACTCTTACATGCTATTTGGTGATTCCTAGATAGTGTGTGTAAGTGCAAGGTGACGAAGAAGAAATGACTTATTTATAGCAGTATTAAGGGCAGAGGTCTCTGGAAGGGCAGAGGTACCATCTTCCTCCCAGGGAGCAATTGCTTTGCCCATATGCTCTACAAATACCGAGTGAGAAGAGCTTGGCTTTTAATTACAAAGTAAAATACCATTCCAGGATTGCATAATTGGTGTTTGCCTTTTGCAACGCAACGAACATAAGGGAGCCTGACATTAAATGTCTGATGTGTTGCTGTGGCATCTTCTCGAATTTTACTTTATGCTGCTTCAAACTGCCAGCTACGTAAATTTGAATTCCTTGAGAGTGTGTAGGGTGTGTGTGTGGGTGTGGGGGCAGGGTAGAGAACGTTACAAAGATTCCAATCTACTGGGGCTGAGGCAGGAGGATTTCCTTGTGTATAAAGCCAGTCTGGACTATAGAATGAAACTGTATCTCTATCAACCAAACACACACACACACACACACACACACACACACACACACACACACACACACACACACGACAAAAAATAAATATAGAAGTAGAAATAAAGAGACAAATATGGTCTTGTTTTGTCCTCATAGTAGTTACAAGTCTTCCTGGACATAGAAGCTACTTAGTCAAGGAAGGATGTCTTTAGCCTGCCTATGGGTTAAAAAAAAAAGGAAGACAATCTGGGGAAAATACAGTGGTGGTCAGTTCCCACCCCATTTAAATGTGCAAGCCATCGATATGGAGGGGGTGCCTCTGTCTCCTGAGTGTGTCACATTGCTGGTAGGATCAATGGCAGGATTAGCGTCCCTCTGGATCATTCTAGTCCAAATCCAGCCTCTGAATGCACGTTATTTGAATAGCAGGGTTGGACTTTGTCTCATCTCTGCAGTGACTCTGAAAGAAAGGGAGGGGAGGGAGTGGCACATAGCAGCCCACGCCTAGGACTGAGATAAATCTAAAGCCAGCTTTGTCAAATGGGCCCCTGTGTCTGAGGGCAAAAGGAAGCCTGAAAAGGTATTCACTGCCTGCCTGTGTACCTGCCTCGGGTTTTACTAAATCAGGTACATTTGGGGGTCAGTTCCTCTGTACCAAATGAGTTGTTTTTATTACCAATGTCATCCTACGGATCCAAAGGGACACCTTGAGTTCTCTGGCCTTTTCCTTGATTTTATAAATATACATAAAAACCCTTACAAGTAATGAAAGGCCAAGGAAAGGGCAAGGCTGCTATTCGTCTCTCCCTCCAGCTTTAAAATGCTCTTGTTATTCGTGTCAAACCAGGATGTGGTAGTCAAACTCTGGAAGCGCTTAACTAGTTACTGAGGAAGATTGCTACAGGCTGTAGGCCAGCCAGAGGTATGTAGCCAGGCCCAGTCTATAAAATAATTAATGACTGGAGATGTGGCTCACCTAATAGGTTGCTCAGTGAGCACTCAGAGAGTTGTGGTGCTGAATAGCTGGAATCCCAGTCCTCAGCAGGATCAAGAGTATAAGGCTATCCTCCTTTGTTCAGTTAATTCAGGGCCAGCCTGGGCTACATAAAAACATGTTTCTAAATATATACATATCAAAGTCCACACCCATAGCCAGTATATATCTTTTAAAGTCTAGTAAGTAAATGCCTTGAAATAAATTCTTATTTCAGAACTACCCAGAATGTCCTTGACTTTTCCTGTGCATATCCTTTTCTAGTTGCTAAGTCAGAATCCAAGATAGGCATATATCTATGAAATCTTAGAATTCTGACCCTAGTATCAGACTCTTTTTCTAATCATAATATTACTTGTATCTTTGGATGACACTTTCCCTATTCTGACTTCTTATTTATGAAATAAAAACATTTTATTTATTCTTCTCTCATATATTATATCCCTTCTGTAGTTTCCCCTCCCTCTTCTCCTCCCCCACCCCTTGAGTCCTCATACCCACTCCCTCCTCCCCATCCACTCCTCCTCCATTTCCCTCCAGGCTCTAAGGAGTCCCACAAAAAGACCAAGGTATATAACCATAACATTGTTTATGAAATTTTAACGGATTGCTATTGTTATAAAATACTTTTCAATTTTTAAGTTAGTTTTTCCTGAGATAGGGTTAGTGTAGTGGAGGTTGACCTTGACATTGCTATGTACTTAAGGACAACCTTGGCAACCTCTTGTCTCTACCTGCAGGCGAGCACTAGCTTGCCTGGTTTTATGCAACGTTGGGGTCCAATTTCCAGCTTGATGTATGTTAGGTAAGAATTCTGCGAACTGAGCTACGTGTGTAGCTCTTAAAAAGTTTATTTAGTCTTTGATAATTTCACACACACACACACACACACACACACACACACACACACACACACAAACACGTATATATCTCTCACTGAGTTCAAAATCAATGCTATCCAAATGTGTGACTGTGTTGCCATCCACCAGAGCATACTCAACCTATCCAGGCCATACTTACTCCTGAAGAAAAAATGACTCTCCCTAACCCAGAAGCCATGAACTGTCGACAGACCCTCAGTGGAGTGTGGCCTGGTAAGCCTTTCCATGTTGAGTTGTTGGTTGGCTTGACTGCATGGGGAAGTTATGCACGACGACAAAAGGTTATTCAAATTTTACTGTGTTTCAGGCACAGTGAGGTTATTATACTGACTTTTATAGTAACGATGTTATTTATTATAGCAGATTAAGTTTGTTTAATAACAGTGCTATTCAATTATTAGGCCTCGCTTGCTAATGCATCGGGGCTCTGCATAACAAACGCACTTAAACTTACCATCCAACTAGTGGTTCTTTTGTACCCATTCAGGGGCCCAGTGCCAACCCATGAAGCAGGGACTTAAGGTCTTGAGTGCCTGGTTGAGCAAGTAGGTCATTTTGCTCCCTTCTTCTAACCCATGTGACAAACCCAGCAATGTAGCCTGACATGGTAGAGCACGTCTATGTCACGTCAGCCTGTGGGGAGGTGGCGGCAGGAGGATCAGAGTCTTGTCATCTCTAGATTGAAGTATGTGAGGCTCTGTCTAAATGGTAAGTAAATAATAAACACAGCTAGTACCGCACGCATCTGCAGTGTGCAGAATTCTACAAGGGTCAAGCTCGCTATCTTAAAAAGGAATTCAGAGAAACGTGACATTAAGCCAAGTTTAGCCCAGGAGTGTAGGAATTGCAACATTTTATTAATTCATTTACATCCAGTGAGATTCTATGTTTTCTTCTCCTTTCTCTATTTGACACAGGTTTTGGCAACGTAGGCTAGGCTGCCCTCAAACTCAGAGTATTCTCTCTGTCTCTGAAATCTGCTTTGAATTCAGGCATTTGCCACCACAGCCAATTTTGTTAGGTTCTTATAACCATTAAGTTAATTATTTGTAGATTATCTGGCTCTCCTAGAAAGGATTGGGGTGACTTCGTCAATTTGACACAGGCTACAGTCATCTGAGAGGAGGAAACCCGAATAGAGAAAAGGCCTCCAGAAGACAAGCCTGAAATACATTTTCATAATTAGTGATCTATATGGGAGGGCCCCTGGCACCCCAGTGGTGCTGTAGAAAGTGACTGAGCTAAGGAGCTATGAGCAGGTAACCAGCTGGCTGCCCTCATCCAGGGCCTATGCCTCCAGGTTCCTGTGCTAACATCCTTCAATGATACACCGTGCTGTGGAAACACAAGCCAATTAAATCTTTTTCTCTCCAAGTTTCCTCAGCTACGGAGTTTCATCACAGCCGAAGTCACCTCAGTTAAGACAACTGGCGAGTTTCCCTCAAGTTGCCCAGCAAGTAAATGGGGATGAATTAATTTTTATGTTTATCTAATCAGAGTATCTCGTGATGTTATTTCGGGGCCTATGGGCCTTCGTAGGTCCTGCTAAACTATCAGAAATGCCTGTTTATGATTGATTAATGAGGACACCAATAAATTAAAAACAAAATTTACTAAAATAAATGTAAAGAGCTGCTTTACCTCCTCCAAACAGGCAGAACACACAGATTCCATTCAAATTAGGAGCCATCAGAGATGATGGTGGTGGTGGCCACGCATGCCTTTAATTCCAGCCCTCAGGAGGCAGGGGTAGGTGGATCCCAAGTCAAAGCACAGATAAACCATTTTACTGTCTTGCTGGTTATCCCCTTTCTATAATATACTTAGCCACTTCAAGTTTTGGATATGCTTAGTGTTCCTAGAAGACCTGTGAGCAATTCTCTAACGAGGAGCCATTAAAGGCTAACTTTTGTATGTTTCGAGGTGAATTGGGCTCACGGATCAGGGTTAGTGTGTCTCAGTGAAACCCAGTACCGAATCCAATTTCACTGTGTGAAGATCTGAGCTTGTCCACCCTGACACCCTAGGCTTTGTTTGTGTGTTCTAAGTGGGTGCCATTCACAAGGACTCCTGGACTGTGTCTCTAAGTGTATCTTGTTTTTCTTCTCTTTTGAGCCCCTCTTGGTTTGTTGGGAGAAGGTTGCTGATTCCACTTGAGAGGTAGTGGGAAAGCCAGGACTGGAATTTGCAAGTGAAAGGAAGCATTTCAGTTAACAAGGCCTGCTGCTTCAATCTTATCTCTTTAGAGAAGTGGTTCTCAGTCTGTGGAGAGAGACCACTGGAACACAGATATTTCCATTATGATTCACAACAGTAGCAAAATTACAGTCACGAAGTAGTGACAACAGTAAGTTCATGGCTGTGGGTCACCACAACCGTATTGAAAGGTCACAGCATTAGGAAGGTTGAGAATCACCGCCTTGTGGACAAAAGGATGCTTTCTCTAGCGTACAAATGACCTGCCTCTAGGAAAATGAATTAAATTTTCTTCTAGCTGTCCTCATTATTAGGAGACACAATGAAAACTCTAAGTAGCAATATTATTCTATTTGGTTTTTTTTTTGAAAAGTTTAAATATTTACACCTCTAAAAGATGTAGATGATGTTTAAGTGTTGTAGGTTACATTTCCAAGCTGCCGTAGTGCTGTCAACACAGAATCCATGTTCCTTTCCTCTTGAAGTCTTAATTAATTCTCGGTGTAGTCTGTTTTTTGGAAGACAATCAAGAGTCAAAGAGAGTACAAGTTTGCCAAGGTCAACAGTTATTTCTTCAAGAAACAAATCCTGATTTCAGCACAAAATTTGTTAGCTTGTTTATTGATTTGTAATTTTTATATCAAGTTCAGGCCAGCCTTGAATTCATGATCATAACTGCCTCAGCTTCTGGGGTGCAAGGAGAGGTGTGTTTGTGGCTGAAGATCAAAAGAGGATGTTGGATTCCCCTAGAGCTGAAGTTGTAGGGCTTTGAGGACCTCCTGATAGGGAGATGTAGGGGACAGTCTCTGAAAGGGCAGATACGCACTTTTAGCTGTTGGAGTCACATCTCTAGGTAACTGCCTCATAATCTTCTGTAAATAGAAACATGTTACTCATCTTTACTGCCAAACCCCATTAGTGCAATCTCACCCCAGAAAAATTCAGCATCTCATGAGTATATTAGTGATTTTATAAAATTGGCAAAGATGACTATAATTTTCTAAAATCATGTTCCTAATTGAAAACTCACCTCATGAGGAAATTCAAGAAAATAAATATTCAAATATCTCAAAAAAAAGTCTAAACCAAGTTTATCTATCGAAAAGGATTCTTCAAGTAATTGCTGTTTTAAAGTTCCATATTTAATAAAGAACATTAGTGGTTATCTCTAGGTTTTTAAAACAAGGTTAAATGGAAAATAACAGCTCTTGATGCTGTGTGTTTTGCTGTAATAGCTAAAGAATCTGGATACGGAAATCCAGCAAACTTTCCAGCTGCTTAGGGCAAAGGGGAACAGGGAAAGAGATGATAAACCCAGTTTCCAATTTCTGCAAGACTTTTTTTGTCAATAAATCTCAGCTCTTATATCCTGGGGCTGACCTGGAAAGAGCGCTGTTGAGGAGTGCCAGGGTATATGCTGCTGGGAAGGGTCTTTGGGTCACACTTGACTCAGAATGAAAATGGTGGAAAACCACTAGGTTCCCTTCAGTGAGGATTCCACAGACATCTAATTAATGAATGTGTTCTGTCTGGTCAGCACTGATAAACGGCGAGAGGAAAAGCCATCTATCCTGCTATTATTAAACGTTGTGTTCTGGAAGGAGCATGTTCCAAGGAGGGCATGGATGTTGGGGACACAACAACAGTTGTCCTTAACAATAGAATTACACATAAAATGACATTTCTACTTGAGCCATTTATGTTGTCAGTTGAATACAGCGCGGTCCCCAGATGTGGGAACTACATCAACAGAACTTCACATTCTCATGGCTAACTAGTAAGATCAACACAGAATGAAAGAGAGCACTCCTTCCTGTCAGGAGAAATCCACTCAGCTGCTGATAAGTGAAGGGCGTTTCCCAAGTTCTCATGGGCGTGTTTGCAAAGAATCCAGGCCTGGACTGTGATGATGCTGAGAAACTGAGGTCAGCCGGGCTGTGCTATAATCTGGCTTCTGAATGAGGATGAGTTAAAGGGCTGGGGAGTGACTGGAACCAAGCCTTACCTCCCAGACCCCAGGCCAGTGACACACACATGCCTGTTTCAGAATGGAGTGCTGATTCCTGTGACATCAATTCCTTGTGGAGCCATTTCTGCTTGGCTAGCTTAACGAAATATCTTTTGAGAGTGTTCCAACATATTTTGTCTCCCTCAAGCCCTCCTGTTTTCCCTCTTAAATCTACCAGAAGAAAATCTCCGTTCTTTGTCATTAGTTCTAGCACTCTGAGGACGTTATATATCTTTTACTACATTTTTAATTTGTGTGTGTGAGGAGCAAGAGTGCCACAGTGTACCTGTGGCAGTCAGGGGACAATATGTAGGAGTCAGCTTTTTGCCTGTAACATGTTGCTCCTGGGGAGTTGAGCTCAGGTAGCCAAATGCTTCTCCTTGCTCAGTTATCCCAATGTCTCTTATTAATCTTTGTTTGTTTGTTTTGACAGTAGATCCCTTACCTGGCTCCCTGATTGATTGCTGCGCTCCTGTCGTCCCAAAACTTGGTAAGTTAAAACAACAGGATCCTGAGTTCAAGGCCATCCTTGGCTATACAACCAGTTTGAGGCCAGACTAGGCTACAGGCGACCGTGTCTCTAAAACAAGCAAATTAACCAACCCAAATTGAACAAAAAGAGGAGACCTGACAAAGGTACAAAGTGTTGCTGGGGCTTTAAAAATATCAACTATAACAACTATCGCCAGAGCGGGTCTGTCAGCTAGTTCTAGCTAGAGAGTATCACATCACAGGACAGGGACGGTGGCATTTTGAAGTGGTTTGGACGATTATGCTCGACTGACAGATGTTTACACGCAGTGTTCAGAACAAAGTCTTTTAGAATACATGGTTTCAGCTGAGCGTGGAGGTTCCTGCCCAGAATGCCAGCACTTGGGAAGGTGGAGTCAGGAGGATCAGGAGTTTGAGGTCAGTCTGGGTCATCTGAGATCCTGTCTGAAACAAAGAAGCATTGGCTGTGTGCGTAAAGGAAAATACTACTTAGGCGGAGTGGCGTACGTCTGTAATCCAGCATTCAGGATGGTGATGATCTGGGATGTGTACTGAGATCTTGTCTCAAGGAGGAATGGGGAAGAAAGGAAGGGTGCGGAGGGGAGAGAGAATAGGAGGAACATGACATTGTGGATGTGGGGGATTTGCTTCTGTATGTCACGTCTCTTTCTATTAACAAAAAGTAAGTGAACTTGGAAATTTGAATTTACAGGTAGGCCCAGGTCCTAACTTCTCCCACTGCTGGGTTGAGGTCACATGCCGAGCTTCGCCATTCTGGTTAGCACTCTGGCCCTGTGCCCCACCCACAGCCAATAGCTACATTTTTTTTTTTTTTCAAATAACTGAAGTTCCCTGAAGAAGGAACATTCTCAGAGAAGCTCCTCTACTCGTTTTGGCTGTGGCTAGCGAGACCACTGTAGCAGGATGAGTCAAAATTACTCAGCGTCATCGTTCATCCGTTCTAACAGCCCTTCCCTCTTTGCCTCAGTATCTCACCTAACATCTTCAGGGCCAGTGGCTGAATTCTTGGAATGACTGTCTAAGCTTTCCAGACTTCCAGTTTCTACAAACCCCGGGGCCACAAATTCTCCAAAAGGACATCTGTCTGCCTCTACAGAAGAGGCTTCTGGGCTCTGCTGTAGCCCCAACAATCTGAGGTCCCAAACTGAAGTATTTGGTAAACACATGGCTCCCTTTTGTTCTGTGACTATAAAACTTCACAATGACTCTTTCTGTGCTAGAACCTAGGGATAAACCCAAGTCTCTACTGGTTCTGCAACCTCTGTCATTCAGAGTCAGCCTGAGCTGTTTTATGTTTATGTTGGGGAGCGTGTTCGTCCTCTATGTACAGAATACATGGGAAAGTAAGGTTCAAAGCTCAATACATCGCTGGAGAACTGTGAGAGGAGGGGAAGTGGGAAGGAAAAGAGCTCATCAGTATAGAACTGGATTAGGAAAATATAATATTTACTCTTAGAGGGATGTGGTGGCACACAATGGTAAACCCTGCACTGAGGAGGCAGAGGCAGGAGGATCACTATAAGTTTGAGTTTAACCTAGTATACATCCTAGGTTCCTTGCCAGCCAGGGCTTATATAGCAAGACTCTGTCTCAAAACTCTACCCACAGCGTTTTGTTGTTGTTCGTGTCTTGTTTTATTAAGTACAACTTACATTTTAATGTAATGTTCTAGTACAAGGCTGTTTAAACTCGGTACAGTTAGTATTGGACCTGTACAACTTTTAGGGGCTTGGGATTTCCTACTTTTTGTAAGGTATCCAGCAGTAACCTTGGGCGAAGCCTACTCTATGATCAATCTCTGAGGGGATGGAGGTTGAGGTGACAAAAACCCCAGCTCTTCTCTCAGAATTAAACCAGTTCTCCAAGAGCTTCTTGAAGGATTTGATAAACAAACAAATAAACAAACGAACAAACAAAACCCAACAACAACAAAAGAGCAGTTTCTTCTGAGTTAATCATTTTCTTTCAAGTGTGGGAGGATCGACCATTTGAGCCCATGATGCTCAGACGTTAACAAGTCTGTTTGTAAAGCCAGTTTGGTAGGTAAGGCTCACCTGTGATTCCAGCATGCAGGAAGCTGAGGCAGGAAGAGCACAGGTAGCAGCAGTTCCAGGTTAAGCCTAGGCTGGATAGCAAGTTCAGGCCAGGTGGGGCTATTACATCAGGTGGGGTGGGGCTGAGGAGGGACTGGATAGGAAACCGGAGAGAAATAAAGCTATCTACGCTTAATCAGCTGCCTTTGATGTGACAAAATGACTCTGATTCCTGGGTGGTACTGGAGGAGTTCCCAGTGACTTTAACCTGTCAGGTCCGCCCTGTTCCTGATTATCTGGCCAACAAGGTCATTTTAAGGACAGTCTTGAGTCTCCCATGCTTTGTTCTTATTGGTCCCTGTACGGTGAAAGAGGGCACAAACAAAACCTTATCTCAGGAGTTCACTGAAAGCAATACCACAAACAACTATTTGAAAAGCAAACTTTGGTTGGGTCTCTCTCTCTCTCTCTCTCTCTCTCTCTCTCTCTCTCTCTCTCTCTCTCTCTCTCTTTTTCTCTCTGTCTCTCTTATTTTCATCCTTGTCTTCTTCCCTGCTTTGTTTTACATCAAGGCCTTTGAAGCCCAGACTCAAGTTGTGTGTGTGTGTGTGTGTGTGTGTGTGTGTGTGTGTGTGTGTGTGTGTGTGTGTGTGTGTGTGTGAGAGAGAGAGAGAGAGAGAGAGAGAGAGAGAGAGAGAGAGAGAGAGATGGGGTGGGGTGGTTATGGATGTGCGATGTGTTTTGTATTAAAATGAGAAAGGGGCAGGGAGAGGGCTCAGTGGATAGAGGTAATTGCCACCAAGTCTGATGGCCTGAGTTTGATCCTGGGACCTAAACAATAAAAGGATAGAAACAATCCCACAGGCTATATTCTACGTTCTAAATACATGCTAGCCCTGTCCACAAAATTGAGGTTTCCTGGGTTTCCTTACTGCTGGGGCTACAGAAACTCTCAAATGTTTAATTTTACTGTAAAAATGGATTGGTTATGTAAGTGCACATGCATGAATGTGCTTGTATGTTCGTGTGTCTGTGTGTGCACGCGTGCACACATGAGCACACACATACAATAATGGGCTTATGGACATGACTAGGTGTGCCCTGGACATCAACAGTAAGGTTTTCTCTTTCCACTGTTTGGCTTGGTGGTGAGCAGTTCTGTCTTCTGAGCTCTGTCACCAGCTGAGACAACTTTCAACTTTTAATTAGAACCCTTTTCTTTCCTTGCAGCCTCTTGTAAACTTTAAAAATAGTAACTAAAACAGAGGAAAACCGTATTGTATGAGAAGAGCGTGTTTATGAGGGCACATTTTAAAAGCTGCTTATTAGGAAGTCAATCGTGGTAACTAAGGCTGTCCTGGTTGGCACTGGCTTTGATATCTGGGACAGGGTCCCACCAGTTTTTCCATTAACCCTTTTTCTGACCATGGCAGGGCCCCATGCATGCAAGGCAAACAGGCTTTCTATTCAGACCTACAACCTAGCCAAGGTCTTTAGTTTGTTTGAGACAGGGTTCATGTAGGCCTAGGCTGGCCTAGAACTTGTTACACAGCTGAGGATGACTTTGAACTCTGGTCCTCCTTAGCTTCTCTAGTGCTAATATTTAAGGAGTGTGCTAACATGTCTGGCCTTACTTTGTATTTTTTTAAGTTAAAAAAATGTTTTTGTTTTTGAGATGTGGTTTTCCTGTGCAGTTGAAGCTGAACTCATACTCAAGATCCCCCTGCCTGAGCCTCTGTGTACAGAGGTTACGGAACTGGTGTACCATGCCCAGACTTAATTTCTTATTTGAACTTGATAGTTTCAAGAAAAGCCATAATTCTAAATAAGAGGAATGGTCCCCTGAATTTACACTTTACAAATATAGGCTGAAACAGTCTTAATTAAAACAGTTAGAGGTCTACTTTACCAATAAATGATAAATGAAGAACAAAATGATACATTTGTAATAAAGTCTAACAGCCACAGGGAGTAGTAAGAGATTACATGGGTACATTAATACTTCAGTATGTTCTGATTTAGTAAAGAGCCTATTTCACTCTGATGCAAATTTCCCTTTAAAATTTTTATATATTGTTAAAAGTGGATATTTTGTTGACTTTCTTCCTCTTGATTTGAAATTTATATTTTGAGAATTTCACATAGAAGTACCTCATTCAAATTATTTCCTCCTTCCTTTTAACTCTTCCCATGTTTCTCCTCACATCCCTGCCTCCTCTCAAATTCAAAGCCTCTTTTAGTTCAATCATTGTATATATACATACATATATATATATATATATACACACAAAATTATAGAATGCCTCGTGAATTTGTGTCATCTTTGTACAGGTATCATGCTTAATTATTCTGTTATGTTCCAGGATGTTGACAAATAGAGCCCCATTTGGATTTTTTTTCATTTGATGACATATATGTTTTTTTAAAAAATATTTATTCATTTTATTTTGCATGTGTCTTAGTTAGGGTTTCCATTGCTGTAAAGAGACACCATGACCAAGGCAACTCTTATAAGGGACATTTAATTGGGGCTGGCTTACTGTGTCAAAGGTTCAGTCCATTATCATCATGGCAAGAAGCAACAACAGTATGCAGGCAGGCGTGTTGTTGGAAAAAAGGATGAGAGTTCTACATCTTGATCCAAAGGAAGCCAGGAGCAGACTGTTTTCTAGGTGGCTAGGAGGAGGGTCTCAAAGCCCGCCTTCACAGTGACAAACTTCCTCCAACAAGGTCACACCTCTGAATATTGCCACTTCCTGGGCCACCCTATTCAACCCACCAAAGTGGGTATGGGTGTTTTCCCTGCAATGCATATACATACCACATGTGTGCCTGGTGCCCCCAGAAGCGAAAAGAGGTCCGCGGATTCCTTGGAACTAGAGTTGCAGATGCTTGTGAGCCAACATGCAAGTGCTCTTAACCATCGAGCCATTTCTCTAGCCCCCACATATGTTAATCAGAACTAAGATTTTGTTTTTTCATGTGGTCCTGGATATTAACGTAGACTTTCCCATGACCATGATAGGCAAATGCTCTACTACTGAGCTCTTCAGTCCTCTTTTCCCTTTCTAGTTTGAGACAAATGTTACCAAGGCCCTTTCTGAACTCAACTTGCAGCCTAGGTGGGCCTTGAACATGCAGTCCTCCTGCCTCCACTTGAGCCTTCTGAGCAAGATCACAGGACTCCAATGTTAAGTCTGGATCAACTAAATATCTATGGAGTAGTCGAACCACCTCCTAAAAGTTGTAAGGTTTTGGGAAAGACAGCTTGAAAAAGTTCCCATTCCTTTCCCCTTTTTTCAAGTAGCCCAAGCTGATCTTTGTTTTTGTTTTTGTTTTTGTTTTTCGGAGCTGAGGACCAAACCCAGGGCCTACCACTGAGCTAAATCCCCAACCCACCCAAGCTGATCTTAAACTTACTACGTACTGGATTCTCAATTCTCCTGGCTCTCCAGGAGTGGTAGCATGAGCCACCAAACCCAGTTCTCTTTCTTTTGAGACAGGGTCTCAATATTTAACCTGGGGTTCTGACTCTGCATCCTGAGTGCTGGGCAAGAGTGCCCAGTCTCTGCTGCTCTTTTAGTTTTTCCTGGCAGTAAGACTCCTGGAAAACACCCTGCCCCTCCAAAAAAAGAGATAGACAAAGCTGTGTATAGTGTCCCATACCTGTAATCCCAGCACCTAAGAGACAGAGACAGGAGTATCAGGAATTCAAGTCGTCTTTCTTTAAAGATGTTTAGGGATAGGTTAAAGCACATTCAAATAAAAGCCAAATCAAAAAAACAAACAAACCAACAAGATATAAAGAGAAATCTGGGCATACCCATATAATCCCAGAAGTCATGAATTGGAGGCAGGATTGATTCAAGTTGGAGGCCAGCACGAAGCACAAGAAGTTGAAAGTGACATTATATATGAAGTAGACAATAGGCAGAAAGTAGCCACTACATACCAGTTACTTGTGTTTTTCATGGCCACTGCTTGCTGGTTCTTTAGCGTGAAATTCTTACCTTCCTCACTCTCTCAGGCAGATGCAAACAGATTGGTGCCTCCTTCCTCAGGCAGTGGTAGGCTCGCCCCTGAGATGGCGTTGCTGTCCATAGTACTTCAAAAACACTGGTTTGTGTACTTGTGTCCCCTGCTAGCCTGAGGCTTTGGGGATAAGCACAATGAATTTGGAGTCTCTAGCATTCATCACAGTGTTGGGGAACTGGAAAATGCACGTTTGTTCTTGGAAGGCAAGACCTCGAGTGTTATAGATGGGATGAGATGATCCAATGACTTGACATGTCTAGAATGTTCTTCATTACACCTGCTGTGACGGCACAATTTTATGGTGCCCCATTTTATTCTCAGAAGGGTCCTGCTTTGGGGAGCAGATTAAAGGCAAATTGCCAAAACTTCCTTCAGGCTCTATCTAGAAGACTGGTAAAGACATGTTCATTGGACTTCCTTTCCTATCAGAGCAAGGCTGTTAGTGGGTGACATCAGGGCCTGGGAAAGTCACCTTGCACAAGGAATGCCCCTTATGACTTGACAGTGTCCAGTCTCTGAACGCCGAGTCACTGGCTGCATTTCCCAAAAGCAAGTTAAGAAACAACTGCCCACTGACTCAAGGGGCATGGGGCTCCTGGGACTTAC